>NW_006256901.1:7078821-7318920 GCF_000478725.1 Eutrema salsugineum | reverse complement strand
GGGAGAGTTTTCCACTTTTCAGCATTAGATAAGCCAAAACTGATGAATAAAGTCATAAAAATATGGGAAATAAACCAATGAATAATCAAATTGATGGTGAAACTCATGCGTAATCATGATGGGTCTAAATCACTTATTATTTCTGACAAGTACATTAGATCTACTACTTCGAACAACTCATAGAACGTTGGTGGAGAATTTTGTAAATTGACTCTACTTAAGGTACTATAATGTTGTAGAATGCTATACAATGCCTTTCCTAGATCTAGGTTGAAAATCAGTTTTGTGAGTCCACTGTATTTGTAAAAAATCTAGTTAGTTAAAGTTAGGGTCGGATTTGGTACAGGTCAATGAAACTTTTCTTGATTACATTTCATATCACTTTCTGTTTTTTATTATATTTCGTATCATTTTATGTTATTCTAACATTTTCTTAACTTTTATATTGACTAATTTACATATATCTCTTTTTCTATCATTTATAATTTATTTGCTAAAGATAAAATAAAAAATAAAAAATAAAAGATTTCTCTCTCTCTCTCTCTCTTATTTTCCTCTAAGACTATCTCCAATGGCTAGTTGAATAAAATTATTCAACTATTTAATTAATGCAATAGGAAGTTGAAACAATTGTTGAAAATGACGTGACTTCAATTTTGTTGAAACCATTCAACTAATTGAATGTTACTGATTCAGCAAAAAAGTAGGAAAAAGTTGAAGATTTGCCGAGATAAGAAAAAAATTGAAAACATGTGGTATATAATTGGTTGGTTAAAAAAAATAGTGTAAGAATGAAATCAAGACAAAGACATTTGTTGTGTTGTTATTGGTTGCTAAGATTTTTCACTTTTTTCTCTTATCCAGATTATTCAATATCAATTATTTGGTCGTAAATTATTTTTTTTTAACAAAAAAAAATTATACCAAAATTCATCATTTTTCATATTCTATAAATAGAGATTTGGTTTATTTAATATGGATAACAAAAAACTCATATTTTTACTATATTTTTCCTATTAGCATCTAGTAAACTCTTGCTATATCTTTTATCCTTTTTTTTTTAATAATCTTTTTAACACCCAAAATTCTAATAACTATCCTTTTAACTACCCAAATCCCAACAATTATCAATTTTAAAATCAATCTTCCAACCAATCCCAAAATATACCAAATTATGGTTTTGCGCCAATTTTTTTCATGCCATCAGCTGTTCAAACTATCGTCCATATTATGGATCGATGATGCCATATCTATCTCAAACACCTCCTTATTCTTCTACTCCAACGAGTAAAGAAATTGTATCCAATATTGGAGCAATTGAATTTCCCGAATTTTCTACACAAATGGCCGTTGGTGGTATGAGCGGTGTTAATGAAGCCACTGCAGATGCAGAGGATTCAACTCCTATCCGCCGATAAAGTCCCAAACGGACCACTGAACAAAATTTGGTGTTACTGAGTGGGTGGATTAAATAAAAAACATACAGCGTTGTTGGCAGAAACCAAAAAGGTGAAGCATATTGGGGTAAAATTGCAGATTACTGTAGTGAGCATTGTTCATTTGATCCTCCACGTGATAGAGCTTCGTGTAGAAATCAATACAACTGCATGAACAAAATATTGGCAAAATGGATTGGCGCTTACGATAACGCTAAGCGTATGCAACAAAGTGGGTGGTCGGAGAATGATGTATTGGCGAAAGCACATGAACTATATTCAAGTGTTAAAAATGGAAATTTCAGTTTGATGAAAGAATGGGTCGGTATCCGTGATCAACTACGTTATGGTAGTCAAGTAGGAGGAAATACCGTTCTGAAAGTAGTGGATCTAAGAGAGCTCACGAGAGTGATGCAAGTGACTCCAAATCTGTAGGATCTAGTGCTCGTCCAATGGGGAGGGATGCTGCTAAAAAGAAAGGTAAAAAAAAATGTAAGGGAGCATCCTTGAAGGTGGTCAACGAAGAATGAAATGATTTCAAACAATTCAAGGAGCAAGAGTTAGAAAAATTGGAGAAAATAGCCATGAGGCAAAAGGAGGCAAACCAACTGATGAAAGAAAATACTCACACTAAGAAGATGAAGATGTTTTTGAAGTTAAGTGAAAAATAATATCTCGATGATCGTTGCCAAAAGTTGTTGGATCAGTAGAGTCGAGATCTGTTTAAAAATTAATTGTCGACAAGTGTCTGTTTGTATTTTGTCATTTTCTGCTTTAATAATGTGTGCTTGTCATTTTTCTCTTTTAATAATGTTTGTTTGTCCCTTTCTATTTTAGTGGTTGTCAAGTCTTTGTCTGTAATCCGTGTCTTTCGACTTTTAATGAGAAAATCCAATCCTTGTCTATTACGTAGCTGATTCCATTTTCTATTTCGAATCTGTGTATTTCAAACACTCAATTTCTTATAAATAGAGACTCCTGTTTCCATTAATGTACCAATACCATAAATCTCATCTTACAAAAAATATCAATAGATCCATCAGAATTTTCTTTTGATATCGAATCATACAAAAGGCAGTCTGAAATTGAAGAGAGGTACATCGTCAACCGGTTTACGGAGTGCCAAAATAAAATAGAGGAAGACTATCCACCTTGTCTCAAGGGAAAATACTTCAAGAGAGATCATGCAGCAGCAAACCAAAGACTGATTGACGACTACTTTGCCAATCAACCTACATATGATGAAGCAATGTTTCGTCGCTGATTCCACATGCAAAAACATGTTTTCCTTCGTATTGTTGAGGACCTATCAAGAAGTGACAACTACTTCACCCAACGAGTTGATGCAGCCAATAAAGAAGTTATATCTCCATTAGCAAAATGTACCACTGCCTTGCGAATGTTAGCATATGGTATGGCGGCCGATGCGGTTGTACATCAAGTTAGAAGAGACTACAGCATTGGATTGTTTGCGTAGATTCTGTAAAAGAGTCATACAACTCTATGAGCAAGTGTATCTCAGTGATCCGAATCCAGATGACCTACAAAGATTTTTTTATGTTAGTGAGATACGGGGGTACGGTTCCCAGGGATGATTTGGAGTATTGATTGCATGCACTGGGAATGAAAAAAGTCCTTCAGCGTGGCAAGGTCAATTTACTCGCGGAGATAAGGGAACCACCACTGTTATTCTTGAAGCAGTTGCATCTCATGATCTATGGATCTGGCATGCCTTTTTTGGATGTCTGGACACCTTAAAAGATATAAACGTTCTAGACCATTCACCAATGTTCGATGATGTTGAAAAAGAAAATACTCCAAGGGTGAATTTCTTCGTGAACCAGCGTCCATATGATATGACATACTATCTAGCTGATGGTATTTATCCTTCATATTTGACTTTCGTCAAATCAATTAGACTCCCTCAGAGTGAACCGGACAAGTTATTTTCACAATGATATGAGGGAGGACACAAGGATATCAAACATGCATTTGGAGTTTTACAGGTTCGATATAAAATCATTCGCGAACCAGCTCGCATATGGGATATAGCCAATTTGGCTATCATCATGAGGTCATGTATCATATTGCATACTATGATTGATGAGGATGAACGAGATACATATGTTCAAAATTTGACTGAATATGATCAGCCTGAGGCAAGTGGGTCTAGTACACCACAACTATTCTCGACTGAGGTGCTACCTGCATTTGCAAATCATGTGCGTGCTAGATCCGAGTTGCATGATTCAAATGTACATCACGAATTACAAGCAGATTTATTCAAACATATATGGGCAAAATTTGAAAAGTTTAATTATTAAAAAGATGCTAAAGTCTTTGTATGTGATTTAAGAATTTTATTGTTTGTGTTTTTGTGAGAAGAGTTTATTGTACAAATAAGTTATGTGTCTTTATTTAGTTATGTTGTGTGTTTATTCATGTATTGTATTGTATTTTAAGTTTTTCATAATTTTTTTAATAGTAACTAGGTTTTTTTTAATTACTTGAAGAAAAGTTTAATTAAAATGTAAAATAAAAAACATATATTTTAAAATTTGTAATTTGTAAGTATTTTAATTTAATTTATTGATATTTATTATTTATTATTAAATAAAAACAAAAACAAAAACATAAAAAAATATAAAATAAAAGTAGTGGGGTAGAGTGCAGTGGCCGAGGCACCATGTTGGTGGGTGGGTCAAGTGACCCATATGAAATCTAATTCTTTTATATATATTTATGTTTTTTAAAAGAAAAATATGTAAAATATTGATAATTTAGCTAAATGACCCCTATAAAATTTTGTTTAGAATACACTATAAATTAAAACTGATCCTCATAAATTTTCGCTAGCTCCGCCACTGGTAGAATGTTGAATTTTATTAAACAAAACTATTGTAGAGTATAAAAGTTGAATGAGTGTTGAGTTATTAGGTGGAAGTACGAAAAGATGATGTGGAGTATTAAAAGGAAAAAAAAAGAAGGTATTTAATCTTTGGGGTTTTTGCTAAAAATAACTCAAAACTTGACTTTGAATACAAAAGTAGACCCCTGAAAAAATATTTGGCAGAAATAACCTAAAGAGGTAGTGAAAAGACCATTTAATCCTGTATGAGTAAACAAAAAACGGATGTCCTAATTACCGTTTACTCCCTGACGAAGTCTACTAAAGTGAAAATGAAGTCTATTAGTAGACTATTAGTAGATTTCATTTTATCGAATGAAGTCTGCTAAGTAATTAAATCTGTAAATTTAATTTTAAAATTTTTAAAAAATTATTTTGGTATCAAATTTACCATCATAAATTTTGTAATTGTAACCCAAATGTACATAAATTATTTTTTTCATATTGGTAAATGGAAATGTATGTATTTAAATTAAGTAGAAGTAAATTTATTATTTAGGTTTTAAAAGTTGTAGACTTCTATATTGAAGTCTACTAAACCGAATAAATTAACCTAACGGAAATTTAAACCGAAATTAAACCGGAAATAACTTCCCTTAACCAAGAGAAACTGCCTTTAACCGAGTAAATTTACCTAGACCCCAGAAAATTAGTAACCTTAACCGAAAAAAATTACCCGAACCGTACGGAATTACCAGACTATATATACGAATTTAACAGATCCCGTTAAAAAAAAAACCGTCGAAAGTTCGTGTAAAAAAAATGTCGAAGGCGATTTCTGTTTCTCTGCTCCGGAGCCGCCAACATACAGAACCGCCACCGATAAACTCGTTCAGGCAAGTTTTCTTTCTCCAACCACACCCCCATGCTTCCCTACTCCTCCGTATTCATCACCTTTCCGTTTTCGTAACCCCCAGTTTCCAGATCTGAAATTAGGGTTTTTTTTTTTTGCAGATCTGCTTTCGCCGTTGGAGGTTAACGTCATTTACTGCCTCAAAACGGTTAGTAGATGTTGTTCCGAAGTTATATACTTAGCAATTCTTAAATTTCTTCTATCTTCCTGTAATTTTTTTCGTCGGGTTTGACTTAGGTTTTTTTCCCAGATCTGGTTGTATTTTCTCGACGCCAGCTTCATCTAATAAAGGCGGTTAACACTATAAACTTTGTAGATTCCATTTCGATGATTTGTTTTAGTAGACTTCATATACAGTATTTATCATGTATTGATTGCTTCGGTTGGGTTCTGTAGCCTTCATATGCAGTATTTATGATGTTTTGATTGCTTCATATATTGTTTTTTTGATGTTAAGATTGCTTCGGTTGGCTTCAGTAGACTTCTCGACTCGGATTGTACTTAGAATGTGAAAGTAGACTTCATTTTGTGAAAGTAGACTCCATTTTGTGAAAGTAGACTTCATTTTGTGAAAGTAGACTTCTTTTTGTGAGAGTAGACTTCATTTTGGGAAAATAGACTTCATTTTGGGAAAGTAGACTTCATTTTGATAAAGTAGACTTCATTTTGATAAAGTAGACTTCATTTTGAAAATGTAGACTTTATTCGTGTATAGTTTCAAACCGTTACTAGTTTTTCTCATTAGAGCTTTGTTACCGTTGATGCAGGAATATTTGTTAGATAATGGTGGCCTCTGAATTCCTTAGAAGACTTTACACCAAAGGGTTTGAGCCAGCCCCGGATAAAAGCATCGGCTATTATGCTGATGATTATAGGCTGGTCCCTGCGCTAAAGTCAGCTCTACAAGAGGATGAATGGGAAGAGATTTACGAGTCACCGTTGGGTGTCTTTTTAAAGTTCCACGACTTGGATTTTGGTTGGGCTTCTAGGCTGGTGCACCACATGCTGACCTTTCAGATAGTTTGCAAGCAGAGGTACGAGATATGGAGCCTGATTGGTACCACTCCAGTTCGGTTTTCATTGCATGAGTTTGAGGAGATCACCGGACTCAACTGCGGGTAAGTGGATGACTTGGCTTTAACTGATCTTGCGCTTGTCGATGACATGCCTGCATTTTGGGAGCTAATGGGGGTCGATGCCGAGTCGGGCCCAAGCACTACCGAAATTATCGAAGCCTGTTCCAACTGCTCATCATGGTCTCGGGATGATAGGCTGCGGTTGGGTTATCTTGGGATCTATGCTGGTTTCATAGTGGCAACGAGACCTGGCTCATCCACAAATGTCAACCATGCCAGACTAGTGATGGATCTCGAAGGTTTTAAGGAGTTTCCATGGGGAAGAATTGCTTTTCAGCATTTGATCAAGTCTGTTAAGGAGAAAGATCTCAGCAAAAACATTCATATAGAAGGATTTGTGCAAGCTCTTCAAGTGTGGGTGTACTATGCTCTACCGGATTTTGCTGCTGAATTTGGCGAACCATTGCCAAATGTTACTGAAAAACCTCTTTTGCTGGCTTACAAAGGATCAAGAGGACGAAAGAACGTCAAAGCCAACATGCTAAAACAGGTACTGTATTAGTGTAGTAGACTTCTATGTAGTAATGAATTTTCAAAGTAGACTTCATGTGTAGACTTCTATATGTACCATTAATAGTGTTTGACATTCAGGAGTAGACTTCTGTGTTAGACTTCAGGAGTAGACTTCTATGTTAGACTTCAGGAGTAGACTTCATACGTAGTTTTCCGAGGCTTCATATGGCTAGTAATCCATTTACTTATTGTGTTTTTCCAGGCTCGCATACAGTCCTGCGTGGCTAAGGACTTGGCGGATATGTTTCCCGTGTGGGATGATGACGAACAGAATCCAGATATTGTCAAGATTGTCAATGCACTCCATGACCCCAATTTCAAGTTCTCAAAAAACCATTGGCCTTTGGAAGGTGTTTTGGGTGCACACATCGTCAAGTCAGAAGCCGGAAAGAGGAGCCTTCCCTCAGATGAATCAAGTCGCAAGAGACCCTGCACAGCCTCTGCCTCTGCCGCATCATTCGTTGGTGATAAAGGGGTCGGAGTTGTCGCTACTATGAAAGCGCACTTCGACCAATGCTTCTAAAGCTTTTCAACCAAGATGCTGAATGGTCTTGGTAGCTGTGAAAAGCAGATCAAACGTCTCACCGAGAAGATTGAATCTGTAGAGCGTGCGGTAGAAGAGTTGACTACAGGGTCGGTGAAGCACACTGAGGAAGAGCCAACCCAGCAGGGCACTGGATCCAAGAAGCATGAAGGGGTTAGTACCAAAAACCCTCCGCCTATACGAAAACATTACATGCGAACAAGATCACACAAAGTTAGGAACACTTAATACTAATGTCATTTGAATTCGAACATGTTTACTAGTGTTATGTAACATGTGAGATTATTTACTTATGTTTTCAAAACTAGTTGTTTACAATTTTCAGACTATGATAAAACATGTTACTAAATTACAGCATTGGAGAAAGATGATGCTCCGATGAAAGATAATGTCAACATTGGTGTGTGTGAGAGTGTTAACGCCCCCGGAGATGCAAAAGGAAAGAAGGCTGCCGTGAAGGAAGAAGAGGCCCCAGAGATGAAGGAAGAAGAGGCCTCAGAGCCTAGTTTTTGTGAAATTGACCCGAAGACGTGTGATGTTGACTTCGACGCGGTTGCACTAGCCAAAAATGCCAAAGCCAGAGAAGCAGCTCAGATAGTTGCCCGAGCAACGAGTGCCAGACACTGCCAGCTGGCTGCAACACAGAAGAGTCTGCTCTTAGCAAACAGCACCGCAAAGGCCATCATTCCATCGTCGGCATCTCACTCCGGCCGTGTCCGTGGATATGATCCTTTTGATCAAACCCGTGTCAAGGCGAAGCATATCACTCTAATGAACTTTATCAAATCAAACCCGTAAGTAGACTTCTATACGTATGTAAGTAGACTTCCTCATAGTATTATTTCCTATCTAACTCTTTCACTTATACAGTGCCTATCCAAAACGCCCAAGACACTCTTCGATCGAGTGGTATTACATTATCCGGACACCGACGAAATGGCTAGCTGATACGGTTAGTGTTTTACTTTCTCATATTAGACTTCATGTTTAGACTTCATACGTAGACTTCTATAATAGACTTCGTTTACAGGATTTAGACTTCGTTTGCAGACTTCACTCATGTCTTATTTTCACCAATGTGCAGCACATGGAAGCTTACATCAACCTACTCAGGCTGCGATTATCCAAGCTTCCTCAACTCCATGTTTGCTACTGTTTGGAGGCGTGACTACAAAGACTTCAAAAACTCTGAGCCGAATGCAGATGGGTCTGGCAAACTTCTACCGCCTGGAGCATATTCGTACTACACTGGCGAATTACCTATCTACTGCCAGACTAAGAAGATGTGGGCATATGATGTCGACTATTTGTACTCCATGTTGCACATTTGGGAGGACCATTGGGTAGCAATATGGGTCTCATTTGTGACGAAGCATATCTGCCTCATCATCGGTAGAATGTTCTGAATTTTTCTCAGACTCCTCACCTAAATCTTCATCTGATCCTTCCTGGTTCTCCTCAGTATCCATCTCCACTCGACAGGACACACAAAGGTGTAACATATGTACTATGCTTAACGCAATCAAGCTTGAAACTTGTCTATCATTGGTGACATGCATTGGAGGTGTATCTGGAGCCATATTTTGCAACATTGAGACTGGTAGTGCGTAGGTTAACTCGATGATCTCAGTCTTCTTGCCCAAGTTATAATCATCTCGCGCCATTTCAGTAAGCTGCCTTAAGGTGCAACCATCGTTCAAAAACCACATTCTTCCACCTTTGCCCATGTCAACAACAAAATGCCATGAATTCTCCTTAATCTTCCACTCACCGTACACAACTGGAATTTGAGCCATTCTCTGAAAAAATAACCATATAAACTGTATTAGCAAACACTGCATAGAGACTTTTTGTATCAAAGTAGACTTCACGACGAAGTCTACTTTGATAAGCTAAGTACCTTAAAAATCGAAACTTCTGATTCAACAATAAATATCCAATGAAATGGAATAAAAATCACTAGGTATTTCAATTACTAACTAAGAGACAAATATAAACCAAAAAAATTGAAAAATATTTTATAAATTTCCTTAAAACGCGTTTTTACAAAAACATCAAAACATAGACTTCTAATGCAGACGTCGAATGTAGACTTCACGACGAAGTATACTTTTATAAGCTAAGTACCTTAAAAATCGAAACTTCTGATTCAACAATAAATATCCAATGAAATGAGATAAAATTCATTGGGTAGTTCAATCACTTACTAAGAAGCAATTCTGAACCAAAAAATTTGAAAAATAGTTTATACATTTGCTTAAAACGCGTTTTAAAAAAAACATAGTAAAGTAGACTTCTAAATTAGACTTCACATGTAGACTGGAGGAGAAGTCTACTTTTTCATTAAGAAGTCTACTAATGAAGTCTACTAAAAAAAGGTCATTTTTGCAATTGACCAATCTGTTGACTTTTCCTTCAGTAGACTTCAGGAGTAGATTTCAGGCAAAAAAGGTTACTTTAGCATTTGACCAATGCATTGACTAACATACTAGACTTCTATTGTAGACTTCATGTAAGAGTAGACTTCTCTGACAGTCTACTTTTGAAGTCTACTTTTTAAATAGAAGTCTACGGAACAAAATAGGTTATTTTTGCAACTGAATTTTTTTAGTAGACTTCACAATGAAGTCTACTCAAAAAAAAATTCCTTCTAAGTTTGACCGAACACAATAAGTAGACTTCACAAAGAAGTCTACAGTTTGTAGACTTCACAAAGTTGTGAAGTCTACAAACTGTAGACTTCCTTGTGAAGTCTACTGAAGCTTTTTGGAATTTTTTAAATTTCTTAATTTTTGAAAAACAGAAGTCAAACACAAAAATGATCTATACGTTTTTGGTCAAAGTACAAAAGTAACTTGAAAGTAGACTTCGTATGCAGACGTAAACAATAGACTTCAGAAAGAAGTCTAAATCCAAAAGTCAAAAGACGGTCAACTACAAAAATAACATCTTTTTTCGTAGACTTCTTAAGCCTTCAAATGAAATCTACTATGCTTTTTTTTTTTGTTTTCGAAGTATATTGAGTAGACTTCTCGTGAGGTTTAATGAAGTCTACTTTTTAAAAGTCAATTGCAAAAATAACCTTATGTTGACTCATAGACTTCAGTATAGTTCACGAGAAGTCTACTTTCGCGATATAAAAACTGAAATGTGGAGAAATTGAAGTGCGAGGATTACCTTTAACAAAACTGAGCTCCCCTAAGTTTCTCTTATCCACCCAGAACTTAGGATTTCACCGAAATTAAACAACCCAGGTGTCGAGTAACCAGAACTCACCGAAAAAGCATGGCACGAAGCATTGTAACTGTGCCCAGATGTTTTGGAGAAGAATTATGATAGAATGAGCAAGGTTATGAGTGAATGAGCTCAGATATTTGTTTTATTACTGCTTTAAAATTGGTTGATAAGCATTTATTCCATTTTCATGGTTGTTCATGGTGGTTGAAGGTATTGAAGACGATGGCATTCTCGTAATTAAAAAGTCTTTAGAAGGTCCAAGAAGACTTTAGCTAATTAAAGAAAAATCGAATTATTAGATGTATAATGGCATTTTCGTTAATAGTTTAAGTGGAAAGGATAAAATTGTGAGAAAATGGCAAAAGTTGGAGAGAGAAAAAAAAGAAGTTAGTTTGGTGTTTGACTTTGAAATATGGGTTAAATCTGAAACTCTCCCTTAATCTTTTCACAATTGTAGATAGTCTAATTAAAACATCATTTTTTTCTTCTTTCTTCTCTTTCTTCTTTTTCCCCCACTCAAATTATATCCCATATATTTTATTTTACTTATTTCTTTTTATAATAAAATATTTTACATTATCAGTTATATATATTTTATTATCTTTGAAACCCATTTCATAATAGTTTTTTACAAATAATTTGCATTAATAGATAAAACGTACATGTATCCATATAGTTGCGTATACGTAGACGCAGTTACATGGATATGTAGACTTATCCACGCACATATAGTACATGTGGCCGCAATTACATGGATATGTAGACGTATTGACGCAAATATGGTACATGTGGATGCAATTACATAGACATACATGTGTATTCACGTCAATATGGTATACGCGTACACAACCATATGGACACTACAAGAAAACAGAAAATTAACGACTACGTTTTGTGACTGATAACGTAGTCGTTTAATTTTGTGACTATCTACCGACTGAGTAACGACGATATTACGACTTCATACATTTAGTCACCAAACGTCGCTACACAGCGACTAAACATTTCGTCGTCGATTAGTCGCTATTTAACGACGAATCAGCGACTAAATTGTAGTCACTATATATCAGTCGCAAAATAGTCGGTATATTTGCGACTAATTTGCGACATATGCGGCGAGTCGCTAGAACTGAACACGTGTAATACGTTTTTGGGTTGGTGTACTGGTTTTTAGCGATGGACAGTTGGTAGTCACAATATAGTGGCAATTCGGTCGCATTTTAGTAGCAAAATTTTCTATATAATGAAACCACATCTTCGTTCATCCTCATAAGTAAGTGTGCTAGCATTTTGTTAGTTGCACTCTATAAAATTCCTTTAGTTGTAAGATTTATTTCTTACAAAAAAGGTGAAAGAAAAGGAAAGAGTTAAGAAATAACTCTTATATAATCAGTCGCTAAAATGTTTACAAGGTAGTCGTAATTCAGTCGTTACATTTTGCGACTTATTCGCGACTAACATTACACGACCAATTATCGACTCCTATACAGTCGCAAAATAGTCGCAACAAAAACAGTCGTTACTTAGTCGTTAAATATAGCTTCTATTTAGACGACTGATTTTGTACGACTATCCTACGACCAACGTCGAAGTCACTAAATAGACCTAATATCAGTCACTTGTTAGACGTGAAATTAACTACTGATTAACGACTATTTAACGACTAACTACTGTAGCCGTATATCAGTCGCTAATTAGTCAGAATTTAGCGACTAAATTATTTAACAACTAAGTTGTTTAGTGGCCAATCAGTCGCAAAACCACTATTAGCGACTGATTACCGATTGTTTTGTTTGTCGCTAAAATACTGTTTTCTTGTAGTGGGATATGCATATCATTTTTACACAATTTATGTGAATTATATATAAGTATACTATTATGAAATGGATATCAAATTAATTATAGACATAAAATAGATATAACTGATAATGTAAAAATAATTGTTAAATGATTTATTTATAAAAAGAAAATAAGCAAAATGAAATATATGAGATATAAGTTTGGAGAAAAGAGAGGAAAGAGAAGAAATAAAAAAAAAGAAACTGATGTTTTTATTGTCGACAAGAAAAAAAACATTTTATTTTTCTTTTGTTTTATCTTTTATTTTTAAGAGAGATGAAGACAATTATGAGGGTAATTATCTTTCAACCAATGTAAAGTGTTAGAATATTAGAAAGTAATATATCTGTAAATAAAAAGATAGAAAGTGGTATTCTGTATAATATTCTCAATTTTTTTAGGTTAAACATGAACTTTTTGGGCCCCAAATTCCAAAAAACAAAAAAATAATAACAGTTTTTAATAGTTGTTTATAGCCTTCAAATTCTCAGATCCGGCCTTGCTTAAAGTTGCAGCATGATCAATATAACATGTTCTATCTTGAAGGCCATCTCAACTTGTAGTGGTTATGTTGCAACAATATGATTGTCTGACAAACCAACAGATATAAAAAAACGGATAGGATGCTCCATATACGAGCCTAGATTAGTCTGATACAATTCATTATGGTTTATCCAATCTATTTTTTTTTTGTTACTGTAAATTCTCAAATTTATAAATGTATAATTGTCTTATTACTAAAAAAAGTTAGTGTTTAAAGTTCACAAAACATGGGTTAGTTTTCAAATTATAAATTTTTTTTTTTGAGATTATCACCAAATCTTCCAAACATTTGCCCTTTATTTTACTAGGTGAACATCCGCGCATAGCGCGGATTTATAAATTTGAAAGATTTTTCTAATGTGTTTTGATTCTAAACTTTGTTTATGGTGTATTTTTTTTGTTGTGACTGTTTATATTGTTTGGACCAAATTCATTCATGCTTTAGTATATTGGACAATTTTGTTCATATAACCGTGGCACTTGTATGTTTAAAACTATAAAAAAATGTTCAGCGACTTTCCTTACTTACAATGACTTGATTGGTTGTGGAACCTATATTTTTGGGGGTGGCTACATTACCAATTTTTTTCTTTTTTCAACAAAAATAAGTTAATATATTTAAGACACTTTTAGCCGATGGAGAAGCAAAATCGAAGAAAATACTCAGACTTGTTGTGGGTAGTCTCTTACACTGCAACATCTGATGAGCTTGTTTGATCCCATATAGCATGTTTCAGTTCTGAATTTAAAAAAGGAGATAATATTGAAAAATCAAATCCATGATTTTAAAAGTTGATAAGACAAGACTATTTGTCATGTTCATAATCAAGATATACTACTGGTTTTATATGATCTTACCACATAAGTTGAACACAAAAATATCTAAACAAGATAAACACAAAAATGTCTCCATGTTTATATACCTGAGCTTCTCATGACACACAAAGAAAAAAAGAATTGTGCAGTAAAGTAATCAATTGAAGAAAGATGTTGCATGCATCAATTGTACTACAATCATTAGAAAACGTAAAAAATGAAATGTATAAAACATTGATAACACCTGATTTTAACCATTTTTATGGATCACTTTCAATATCTTATGCAGGTGTTTTCACTCAGATTTAAAGGTTTTATAAGTGTTTTCCATGTTTTGAAGTTTTAAAAGGCTTCTCAGAAAACTTGGAGTTTTAGAGTGCATTTTGGAGCAAAAGTATATTTTTGAATAAATTCAGACCGTCAGAAGTTTGGCAACTAAAGATGACATTCTCACCGTTTGATCATCCCCAAATTTGTAGACATTATAGAGTAGACAACCAGCTTTCCAACACACTTGGAATCAAAGCAATCCAACCGTTAGATCTCCATATATATCATCAATGCACTGAAGGCCGATCAACACAAGTCCAGTCAAGGACATAAGCTTTCACCCGCGGCCAGACTTGTTCCTGGTACTCAAGAGGTTTTATCCCCGGTGGACCTATGTCCGAACCTCAGGAGCCCATCTAAGGCCCAAGACACTTTCTACACCCATTTTACAAGTCCTAAATGCCCAGACTTGGAGAAATACTATAAATACTCATTTTTAGGTCTTTTGTAGAAGAGCCTCTTTCTTCTCTTTGAGAGAGAACTCATTTGTAGTTTTAGGTTTTTATTTTATGCATCTGTAGAAGTTCTTCATCGCCACTCTGTCTTCAATAAGAGAAGTTTTTCTGCAACTTTTGTTTCTTTACTTTTCTTCTTTCTAAGTTCTTAAACCGATGATGATGTCTATCTCAGCCATGTCCGAGTAGTCATCTAGTTGGGTGAAAGGGAAATCCAAAGGGATCCCATGTTCGAATGACATCTAGGTTTTTAGGAAAAAGGATTTCAAATTTTACATGATTCTCCCATTCATCCAAATCTCAAAGCGGTAACTCTGGATTGATCACCCAGAGTCCGATCCTAGGTTAAATCTGAGCCACGAGACTGTTGTATCTGGGTTGCTTGAAATGGATCCTATGGACGTCCGATCTGCAATGCATGATCTTGTCTGGCATGAGAGCGAGAGTTAATTTCCATGAATGAGTGATTAGATAATTAGGGTGACGAGAGTTGGCTAATCTTAAAGTGTCTATCCTAGTTTCAGAGTCATAGAAAATCTTTGCCTAAATTTCTTGTGTTTTAGACCATGAACCCTAAAGATGAACCTTGAGCCCAGCGCCGTTTTTCTATTGTTTTCAACCGATTTTTATTTCCAGATTTTTAATTCTCTGCTTAATTAGATTTAGTGAAAAACCAAAATCTTTTTTTATTATATTAGGTCTACGATTGTTTTTAGCATCAGTTAGGAATTCTAAACACACAAATCTCTATGGATTCGATCCCTAAGTACTACTGCGTTTGCTGTGCACTTGCAGCTTGTCTAGGGTAAAACTTGTGTTGCCCACTGCACCCACATCAAACATACCACCTGGGCGTCTCATAAGTTGATCCTACAAACATGTTTTTTCGTTTCCATTATAAACACTCATCACATCCAAACCAATTTCTCTATGGACACACTCTTTTTGATATTATCTTAACCTAGCAAGTATACCTTTACAATCTCAAATCAAATCCTTGATTATTTACAGTCATAAAGCAGAACACATTTCTTTAATATGCACAAAAGAAATATATGTCAGAATTGATTTCACATTATGGAGCTTAGAGGTTTCACATGAAGTTCATATTGAAGAGGTCTGATTGGCCCTTAAGAAGCTTGTTGTTCCCATCTAAAACCTTACATGGATAGGCCTACGAACCCATTATCTAGATTCACCTCCCATAGTACCAAGGCTTCCGTCTTGGTCTATTTAAGACTCAGTGAAACGTAAAGGATAAACAAATCATGTAATTGCAGTAAACTCAGCCAATGAAGAATGAAGATTCAATTAGGGAAAGCATATACCTTAATCAGATCGAGATATAGTGGGATGAGTTATCACAGAGTAGTATAGATCGAGAAACAAATGTAAACAATTACCTCAATAATTGAGTACGTCAGTAAGCGGAAAGATCTGAGATTCAAACTTCTTTGCTTTTTGCTCCTCACAGCAAGTCGATTTCTTCAGCACAAACACCAAGATGGAAGAACATAAATAGTGTTTTTCGAAATTGGATTAATTTCCACAATCTCTATCATAACTGATTTCCTCAAAGATGATAGATAATACTCATCGGCCATAGATTAAATTTTTTTGAGGATTGAAGTTCTTTGATTGCAAAATGAAAAACGTATGGTGAAAGTTCCATTTTTCCCCCAAAATTTGATATGCCATGTGTCAATCTCTCCAGTACTGATCCAGTACTGATGTGACAAGCAGCTGAAGACACTTGAATAACTTTTATATAATAGATTTTTAAAGAAAGTATTGTTTAATTTCTTATTAATTATTGAAATGTTGAATGTTAGACTAAAAGATACAAAGCTAACAAAATAAGCTAATATCCTCGGAAACAAAGTCAATAAAAAAACAAGAATTTTTTTAGACACAAAACCTTATGAAAAGAAGACATACAAAACTGAAAAAACCTAAAAAACACTACATTCAGGGGCGGACGCAGAGAGGACGGTACGGGATCATATGTCCCCTAATCTTTTTTTTTTTTGTTTTTTTTAATAAACAAACCTTAAGAAAACTGATTTAGTATGATATTTAAATAAGTTTATAAAAAAGTATCCCTTTTTATTTAAAAAAATATGTATTTTATTGAAAATGTTCTTAACAAAAAATGTTCTAGATCCGCCACTGACTACAGTCAAAACATTTAAGGCAAACATAGCATAAATCAACATAAATAGAAAGCAATAGAACATTTGTGACAGAGTCCACAAGGATAGCTTTTGCCGGCAACTAATGATTCACATCATACCTACCTCTGGAGAACATTGGTCGAAGATGCCATGAACTGGCCAAACTATTAATAGCAGATCCTCCTTGCATCGTGGGTTCCCTAGCTTCATAATCCAGCAAGGCATAACTTCGAAAAGTTCTTCACTATCTTGCAGATGCGGTGAAAGAAGTTTTCAGAACATATCAGATCTTGATCAACGAATTTGATTCAAATCAACTAGAGTCATTCTCATTTGACAGAGAAAGGCAAAAGTTCGAGGCAGTGAGAATCTAAAGTAAACTCTGCCAATAAAAGGAGAAAACCTGCTAGCTAAGACACAAAGCACCAAAATCCTAGCCAATCTATGCTATTGCTAAATCTGATCCTGACCTAAAACCACAGAGATAAATCTTAAAAATCTAGATTTAAGAGTATAACTAAACCCGAAAATATATCTACGAAGCTCAATAACTAGACACAACGGAGGAGAATTCACAAGTCGGACCGACCTTGGAGTTTTGGAAGCCTTCTTCATTTGGCTAGAGAAAAACGGTCACTATTCACAATAATGTCATAATCTCATATGAAAGAAAGTATTATAACAAGAAAAAGTTAAGTAAGAAAAGCGACCATTTTAAAATGATTTTCAATTTGAAATCTGTTTTCATCCCTTTAATAATGCAAAACAAATAGCAACGTTAAGACTTAAGTGAGTTAACACTTTCTGAGTGGAATTTTGTATACCCTTTAATAATCTATCTATTTATGTAGTCTTTTAATTCTTCGGACCAAAAAGGTCTTTTATTTCAAAAAGCTATATGTGAAAAAGGTTTGGTAAATCCAAAACCCCGAATTAACCATAATCAAAATTCAAATAAAAACCATCATAATATGGATTCAATGAACCAACCTAACGATAAGAACAAGATGATTCCTTTTCAAATCAACATAGTCCGTACCTGATCATTGATCATTTTTTCTAGCAAACATCTCAAAATATACCAACACAATGAACTACTCGTCACACATTATAGATTCATATGAAAAATTCAATTGAAAAGTTCACCAGAGGAAAACTGCACACATACAAAAAAAAAAAAGAGAAAATAATCATGAGTTTTTTATTCATTTATTTTAGAGGCTTACTTGAATAAATGTACTAAGGTCTTACAAAGGAATCATAGTAAAACCACTTACATACTCTACAAGAAAAAAGTAGAAGAGAACCATCACAGGAGCTATAACGAGGAGTGGAAAGGATAGAGCCAAGCTGTTCTCTTCCACCTCTGGAAACAGAGAAACAATGTGCCCCACAATCAGGTTTCAATTCCAACACCTTCTATCTTCAGAAATATCGACTGTGTCTGTTGTTTTGTATACGCATGCGAGGGTAATTCAGTAAATACTAGAAGTGAGGCTCGGAGATTCTTGATTAATAGAGTCATAAGATTTACTTCAGCGAGGTCTTTAAGCGAGGTAAGAGATAGAGGTTTATTATTTACAAGTAACGAGTTCTTAGCATTTTTGTCTGATTACCAATACTGTAATAAATAAAGATACATGACTATTTATAGTAATAAAATTAGGTTACATTTCGGTCAGGATATGTTAAACGGTCGGAGTAATTCAGTAAATACTAGAAGTGAGGCTCGGAGATTCTTGATTAATAGAGTCATAAGATTTACTTCAGCGAGGTCTTTAAGCGAGGTAAGAGATAGAGGTTTATTATTTACAAGTAACGAGTTCTTAGCATTTTTGTCTGATTACCAATACTGTAATATAAAGATACATGACTATTTATAGTAATAAAATTAGGTTACATTTCGGTCAGGATAGGTTAAACGGTCGGGCAGATAGATATGACGGACCGTCCTTCTAAACACTGCGGTGGTGAGCTGCTTGGCAGACTGTCATCATGTGGGCGAGCAGCTTATACTATTCACGGAGCCTTTAAGCAAAACAACCTCGTCTCGTTCACCTAATGGGCCCTTAGCGATCCTCGGGTTTGTTGGGCTTTCAAGAAAGGGATCTTGGGCCAGGTTAAATTTAAAAAGGGGCTGTGCTTAACCCACCTACAACAATTGTTACCCAGTCTGTTGATAGAGATGTTACATAGATATCCGACGTCATGGGTCGGTGACTTCCTAATAGGTTTACCTCGATCGATGTCACCAGCGAGGTGTTTTGAAATGAGGTGATAGCTGGAAGTAGGTTTATGCGGCTTGGAAGCTGAACAGACGCGCGTGGATCGTGATGGTGGAATCGAAGAGTCGCGGGTGACTGTCAATTTGGAAGGTGAAGAGGCGCGCGTAGTGGTTCAATTTTTTGGGTAGCGCGTGGAATTCAGATCTTATTAAATTGATGGGACACGTCCTAATGATGATTACTGTCCTTAGTAACTGCTATTTTTTTTTCTTTATATAACCCAAGGTGTTTATCTTCTTCTCATTTTCTCCTCCGTTTATACAAGGTAACTTCGCACTCTTTTCTCTCTAGATTTTTTTTTTCTTCGCTTTCACTTTCTCTCTCTAGAGTTCATTTTCTCCGCCGTCTCCGTTTCTTTTCTACGGCTTGATTTTTCCGATCATCGAGTTCATCTGATCATATTCATAGACATCACGCAATGGCTCCGGGAAGACAACGCATCGAATCCAGCACAGAATCTGGATCTCAATCCGAGGTGTCAGTTCCAGAAAGCGGAAATTCATCTCCTGAGGTGTCGTCGAGGTCCGAAAATCAGTCAGATCAGGAAACGTCGCCATTGGTTGAATTGGCCGATCGAGGTGATGACTCCTTTTTGCAAGGCGAGGGTTTGACTATTCAGGTGACTGACCTCGAAATGATCTGCGTGAAGATGATGCCGCGGTACAAATCAAGGATGAGGACGATGAGGAGGAGGGTAGCAAAAAAAGGAAGAAAGACAAGCAAAGCCTGGCAAGAAAGGCTCCAAACTAAAAGGGGAGATCGAGAATCGTTTAGTGAAGATCTCATCTCGTATGACGGTTGAGCGCTTGAACGAGATGCGGACCCTCTTCCGTTTTCCTCATGGTGTTACTCTTAGATCGCCAGGCCCTAAAGACCGTCCATGGCGAGCTCCGGAGGGCTGGGTTACACTTTACGAGGCTTGGTTTAGCCTCTGCCATCTTTGGGTTCCCTTACCGAGGCTGTTGACAGATTACATCGATAGATGGGGTCTTGCGTTTTCTCAGCTCCTTCCTGCAGGGATTAGGTTTATGATCGCGGCTCTCGTTTTTTGGGACGAGGTCGGGGTCAACATTTTTTGGCAGTTTTTTTAGGATATGTCTATTGTACAGAAGAACAACTCGATTCGTGGCACTTATATGATCAAGGCCAGAAAAGGATGCTCGCTGATTCACCCCGTCAATAAAACACCAGACTGGGAGGCGTTTTTCTTTTATGTCAAATTCGACGAGGCATTGGTTGTTGACACGACAAGAAACTTTAGAAACGAGTGGTGCAAAAGCATTGGTAGATCGCAAGTTTGATCGAATGTTTTATTTGTCTTCATTATCTACTTCTGATACTTAAATCGGTTTTTTTGCAGATCAAAATCTTAATCTCGGCGCGTACCCAGAGAATTACTTCGAGGACCTTGAGAAGATCAAATCTTTCGGAATTCAGAACTGGCCTGAAATACATTGTCAGATGGTCCAAGCTACTGTCACCCGCATTACGAACGGTGGGTAAATCGCTGTTAATGTTTTCTTCCAACTCTTTTTACGTCAATCTAATAACTATTTTGTTTCAGCTAGCTGGAGAAGAGAGAATCGCCAAACAGGGAGATCAACTGAAATGGCTCCAATTCAAATGAACGCTCATAGCCTTGCTGTGAGGCTTCAGGCTCAAAGGAAGAGCTCGGCTAAGGATCAGCAGCCTTCGACTTCTCGACCAGGAGGTCAAGAGAGAGAAGACCAGTCGGCTGGAGGTCGAATCAACGAGGAAAGGGTTTCTCAACCTATAAAACCTTGCGAGGTGACTGTTGATGCGGAGAATCAATCGGATCAGCAAAACGCTGCTTACGATGAGCCTAAGGTTGGTGATCAGCAAGACACTCGCTCAACTGGCGACGAGACCGAAAAGGCGTCGAGGTTAGCTGCCAAAGCGATAAAGCATAAAAAGATGAAGAAGAAGAAGAAAGAGGATAAAGAGAGGGAGATGCAGAAGGAGAAGGAGAAGCGGAAGGAGAAAGAAAGGGAGAAGAAGGAAGCTGAAGCTGCTCGCCTTGCTCAGCAAGAGGCTAAGGCTGAGCTCGTCAAAGCCAAGGCAGAGGGCAAGATGAAGAAGAGAGCTGCCGATGAGGCGGGCGTCAGTGAACCAGTCGGCCATGACGAGTCTGCTAAGAGGACGAGGCTTACTCTAGCCGACATCGAGAAGATCAAGGAGGTTAACTGGGGCTTTGAGTTTGATTACGACAGCAGGGAAGGACCATTTTTTAACAATGTCGACAAATGTGCTGAGTTGTTCAGTATGATAACAGGGTTGACTTCCGAGGTTCCTGCCGGCGAGGACATCTTCTACAAAGGTATGGCGAGCTTTGCCTTCAAGGCTTGTTTTCTCTTTTTTTTTTATATTAGGTGTATCGGTTAAGGTTTGTTTTACTTTATCTCAACATTTTCTTTTCCTTTCTTTCTTCATCGCGAGCTGTAACAACGCGCGAGGTCAAAACCTCTGCACGCTTCGAAGCGCAGTGAATAAATTGCATATAGCTCAATCTGTGGGGAAGCAGGCCGTGAGTGAGCGCGATGCTGCACTTGCTGCGCGGAAAGCTGCTGAGCATAACTGGAAGATCGAAAAGAAGAGGTTGGAGCAATCCGAGGCCGAGGTCAAAAGTTTGACCGAGAAGATCAAGGAGAAAAGGCGGGAGAATCAGGATCTGGCCAACAATTTCCAGCTTGCTAACGAAGCGAAGATCCAAGCCGAGAGGTCGGTTGCTTCCAAGGTCTCCCTGGCACAACGACGTGCCGAAGAGAAGATTGAGTCGGACACCACCAGGATCTGGGTGGAAGCCGAAGCAAAAAATTTTGGTCGTATCGAACGCATGAGGACTCACATTGCTGAGCGCGATGCGGCAGATTCGGTAAAGTTTGATCTCTTCCAGGCTAGAGGCGCCCTCGAGTGCCTTGATCTTTAGATTGACGATGAGGATTTAACTGAGGAAGACCTGAGGGCTACTCTTGAGAAAACCAAGCACGAATGCGAGCAGAAGCTCGAGAGCCTCAACTTCACCGATCTCGAAAAAGGGGATTTGCCACCGCTGTTTCCTGAAACACCAAGTAGGGGCTCAGACCACGACAAAGCTGACAATCGAGAAGACTTCAAGGACAACACCTGATAACATCTGATTTTGACCATTTTTCACCATTGATTTCAAATGCTTTTTCAAAGGTTTTATTTTGTTTTAGGAATTTTTATTATGATTTCCATGTATTTGTAGTTTCAAGGTTCTTTTCAGGAAACTTAGGGAATATGATGGCAAAATGGAAGAAATCCACATTTTTAGCTCAGAGTCAGACCGTCAGAAGTTCAGCCTCAAATGAAGACTTTTTCACCGTCCGATCCAGCTCAAATTTGGAGATAGTCAAGAGGAGACAACCAGATTTCCATAGCACTTTACATCACAAAAATCCAACGGTGCAATCAAAAGATACATGGAGAACAAGTTGACCGAGTTCACCAGTCCTGGAAGACTCTCACCCGCGGGAAACACATGTTTTACCTGCCCTGGAAGACTCTCACCCCCGGTGGACCTTAGGACGACCCACAAGGCCCAACATCAATGCCCACTTCGTCATCTCTTCAGAGAAGCCCTAAATGAGAGCTGGAAGACCTTAGGACCTATAAATGCATTGTTTAGCAGTCCTAAACAGGTGTGTGCTCCTGTAATGAGATTTTGAGCCACGAAACTTTGTTTTTCTAGGGTTAGGCGATGAAGATGGGGATTCTTCCCCAGATCTATTGTTCTTCCTCCTTTTTATCTTATTAACTTTTCTGTTTCATTCTTTTGCATTCTTCTATGTCATTTATCATCCATTGCATCATGTAGATTTGTCTCAGAGAGTCAAGTTGTTTGAAGATATCGACAAGCATATATATATTGATTAGGATTTCTATTGTTCTTAGCCATATTATGGATCTCATCTCTTCTAAGTTATTCGTAAAGCATGAGCGTAGATTCATGACCTATTCTCTGAGCCTAGGATCGATCAGAGACACGAGAGTGCTGTATCAGATCATCCGTACCTAGCTTCAGAAGAACATAGTCGCTATAGGAGTCGAAAGCTACCTATAGAGAAGATGTGAGCAGACGAATTCAATGTCCAATGCATGATCTTAAGTTTAGAATGAGAGCGAGAGTTAATTGCTAGATCTAAGAGATTAGTTGATAAGGTGACGATAGTTGGTTAATCATACATGTGTATATTCTAGTTCAATGCAGATTCCCAGAAACAGATGAAAATAAATCGCCCGGAAGCTAATTGGAAATGTCATCATACATCGATTAGATTACCCGGAGAAGTCTAAATCGCCACCTATGAGTTCAAGAGTCTTTAGTTTGAATCGATATGCTTTAGATGTTCATTTTACAATTCATCCTGCATTGCATTTCTTGTGAAAATTATATAAGGTTTAGTTTAGGATCTTAACCAAATACCCCAAATCTTTTATTGGTTTATGAGTTTGCTTACTTCCTAGTTTGTTGTTTCTTGCAGATTAGACATCCTCCATGTGGATCGACACCCTAAGTCCTACAACGTACATATGTGCACTTGCAGACACTAGGGTTTTATAAATTTAAAACTTATGGAGGACCAACAGGCTTGTTAAAAAAACAACCCTAGGCCCGCACCACCATCAAGTTTTTGGCGCCGTTGTCGGGGAGGCATGAAGTCGCTGGAGGTCTAAACCTGGGAGGTTGAAGCCGCAGACGACTATATATATTTCGAGTTTCTGCCAAAGCAACATAGGAAGTAAACCAAATTCATAAACACCCTAACTTTTTCTTTTTCTGCTTATTCTCTCTTCTGTTTGCCTTAGTTTCAGAAACCTTTGAAGCATGGATAATTCAAGGAGAAACCCTAACCCCGAGCGAAGATCCTGAGACCTGTGTGAAGCTCCTTGCGCATGTGAATCACCCTCTAGGCGTGATTTTGATCACCATCTTCGGAACCCTAATCCGAACCACCACCATGGAGACTCGCGACCTCCACACCACCGAGATGAGCTTTATTCGCCACACCTGGTGAACCGTCGACCATCTCATCCTCTTCCTCATCAGATTCTGCACCAAAACGCTGAGGCTGATCAATTTAGGCTCCAACTAGATCGATTAGACACCACACTGAATGAGTTTCTTGATCTACAAGTCATTGCTGAATCTAACCTTTGCGTGAAATTGGAATCAATGTCCTCTGATTTTAGCAGGAAGTTCGAGTGTCTCTCTGACCGAATGAAGACTCTAGAAACACAAAAGCTCAAAGATGATGCAGTTCTAGAGAGGAGACTTAAAGACATCGAAGAAGGCAAGGCTAAGAACACCATCACCCTTCGTCAAGCACTTAAGGAGCAGAGAGGATGCAATGTCCTGATTGAAGATTTGGAGAGAGACTTCAAAGATAGCAAGTGGTACTCTGATGGAGACAAGATAGAGATGAGTGAAGAGATGGAAAGATCACAAACAAGACAGAAGAGCTTGATGCTACTTTAGACAAAGTTGTCTATGCTTTGGATGAAGTAGAAGAAAAAGTTGAAAAACTTTCTAAAGATCATAAGGAGTATGATCTGAAATCTAGAATCAATGATTTGGATACCCAAGACATGCCTGACAACCACTGGAAGCAAGAGAACAACAATGGAGAAGAAGAGATTGAAAAAGCAAGCATGGAGAGCCGGAGGGAGCTGACCGCGGCTGCGAGCTCCTCACCCGCGGCCAGAGCCACTTCCACCGCGGCTCCGAGCTCCTCACCCACGGTGGAGCATGATTTTCAGATTGGGAGGGCTTTCAACCTCTTTCTGAAGCCTGTTCATCAGAAAACCGACCTCATGTGACTAGACCTAGGTTGTTTGATCAAGCTGTCTTCTCAATCACTGCACAAGCATCCAAGGAAAAGGAGGAATCCAACTTTTATGCATCTTGCAACATGGTTTACACTTGTGACAATGAGCTTCAAGAGCAATTCTCAGAAGATGAAGAGTATGGTTTGTTTGTAAAAGATCCAAACCTTGAGGACGATTCATCTGATGACAACACAGAACCAATAACCAAGAGCATATCCAGAGAGAAACTGATCGAATTCAACAAGTTTGTGAAGTCTATTCCTCTCTATCTCGCATTCGACGATGTCTGGAAGCAAGGCTGCCTTCAAGTCTTTTTCAGATACAGCAAGGAGACTAAGGAGAACATCTCTACATATTTCAAAAGAGTCATGTATCTATCTTTTCCTAAATCATCACCTGATGCAGCTGTTTACAGGATCCATCTCAAAGATCCCCAAGAAGCTAGTGATTACACAAACAAGATCAGCAAAGAAGCACTTGAAGAGTTCAACCAAGTAGTTCAGACACTGCCAGAAGGAATTTCGTTTGCCAAAGCATGTAGAGACTACATGATAGGCCACTTCTTTTGTGACAGCAAAGAGTCAATCCAAGAGATGAAAGACTTGTTCACACACGCCCAAGAAGGTAGACCAGTTTGAACTCTGCACAAAGTTCAAGACAAAGGTCAATTTCTTATCTCTTGTGACATTAGAGGTGAAAGATTCCTCAATATTCTTTGTGATTCTGGAGCTTGCATTAACATGATGTCCAAAGAAACTGCTTTGAGACTTGGCATTAAGCACATCTCAAGTACCAGGACAAAGATTAGCTTAGCAGATGATTCAAGTGCAACACCAAGAGGGATAGCCCGAGACATTCCTCTAAGGATTAGAGATTGCACCTGTCGATTTATACATAGTGAAGACCAAAGATGACTCCTATCTAGTCATTCTTGGATGGCCTTTCTTAGCAACTGCTGGAGCCATCATGGATTGGCCCAACAAGCGAGTTTCTTTTGCCAATATCGACAAGGACATCTTCTATGAAGCTACACCACTTAAGAGCAAATAGCCCAGTCATTTGAACCAGAAGAACTCTGGAGTGATGAAGAACCTGCAAGACAGAACATGAGGATTTTGAAAAGGACTTGTCTTAGGACAAGATCCTATTTGAACTAAGTCTTTTTCTTTGCAAAGTCTAGCTAAGGACTATAAACCAAAGCGCTTGATGGGAGGTAACCCATTTTAGGTACTTATTTGTTTTTGTTTAGCTTTCTTTTTCTATTAAAGTTTTGTTTTTTTTTTATTTTAGACATGCCTTAGTATGCCATACAAAAAAAAAAGAAAAAAGAAGAAAAGGAGCTGACCGCGGCCAAAGGAGGTTCAGCCGCGGCCAACAAGCTTTCCACCGCAGCCGCGGCTTCCTCAACCGCGGCCAGCGCGCGTCCTACCGTGGCCGGCACGCATTTCACCGCGGCCGCGATGCTCCGACCCGCGGCCAGCACAGCCGGCCACCTTGGCCACATCCATTCCACCTTGGCCACTTCTATCCACCCTTGGCCACCTCCATTTCATCTCTGGCCACTTTCACCACCACCACCACCTTGTTCAAATCAGTTTTGGATCCGTAGCATCCAAGTTTGATCAAGCATCACCACCACCAGGTAAGTTTTCTTTTCCCAATCTTTTTAATCTTTACATACTCTATTTCTCATCCTCGCCTGATTTATTTCACACTGGGGGCAGTGTGATTTAAGTCTGGGGGAGGATTTCATCTCTTTCTAACCACCTTTTCTTGCATAAGCCATTGCATTCTGCATTTTCTTTAAATTTTTTCAAATTTTTTGATTTTCTTAAACATTTTCAAAGTCTTTTGAGTTTCAAAAAGTGTTTTCAAAGGTCAAAAACATTTTGAGGGAATAATGACAAAATCGATGATGATAACCAACCTGTTTGCTTCTACACCAATCACTCATTTAAAGCTCTTTCAAGGTTTAGTACTAGATTAGGCGGTAGCTAGAGTACTTACACTACGAAATCCCACCAGAGGACTTCTATTCATGAAGATCTTTTCTGACAGGATATACTAGCTCATTTTACTTGGACTTAATCTTGACATCTAATTATCTCATCAATGGTTTTATAAAGGCATCATGATATACATCTAGGACATCTTTACCTTATAGTTACCACTCTTTGTTGTCCTAGATGGCCAGTTCATCTTTAGCTGGTACCACACCCTTAACCCAAACCTTCATGTTCAAACCTCATGCATTCTCTCTTAAGTTTATATCGACAGATATGTGCAAAAACGTCGGAGAGGGACGAACAACATAGTTTTCAGTCACTCAAGAAAAAGACTGAAAGAGACCAGAAGGGAGTGTGCCAGAAATCTTATGATGCCTCAGAAAAACTCATTCTTAAAGGTAATTTTCCTGCTCCATAAGACTCCAAGTCAAAAGGCAGTTTTCCCTTTCTAAAAAAAAAAGAGAAAAAAAAGAAAGGAAAGAAAACTAAAAGCCTAAAGAAGCTTAGAAGCCGAAATCACTTGAGCCACGACAATAAATATTCACTTAAGGAGTTATGGAATTACAACCTGGAAAAAAATCCAAGTTTGAGGGAAATATAAGGAGAACCTGAAGAAATGAGATCAGAAATCTTGAATCAAGAAGAGTGTTGGGGGCATTTACAGTTTCATCCTCTCTTGCTATTTTGCATAATATCATGTCTCTCCAGAAAAAGGTAACCCTAAACACATCAGCCTTACCATTAAAAAGCCTTTTTGATACCTAACCTTGAATGCCTTGTTTAACATCCTTTTGATGAGAACCACTG
Source organism: Eutrema salsugineum (assembly GCF_000478725.1). Taxonomy (NCBI): domain Eukaryota; kingdom Viridiplantae; phylum Streptophyta; class Magnoliopsida; order Brassicales; family Brassicaceae; genus Eutrema; species Eutrema salsugineum. The sequence continues at coordinate 7,291,167 of NW_006256901.1, read as the reverse complement.
AAACCTTTAATGAATGTTAAGAGCTAGTTGACTGGAAGTTAGTTCTAAGTGTGTGGATTTTCGCATGACAGATTAACGGACTAGTTATGTTTGTATTTTGGTGAGAATTTTCTAGATTTGATCTGATTGATGCATTGTCCATAATTAAGGTTTAAAAGTATGGTTGTTGATATTTTTGAGTTCCCTCTGATTTTTGTTGAATGATATTTTTCCATATTTGATCTTGTTTTGTTTGAGGACAAACAAAGTCTTAAGTCAGGGGGAGTTGATAACACCTGATTTTGACCACTTTTCACCATTGATTTCAAATGCTTTTTCAAAGGTTTTACTTTGTTTTAGGAACTTTTATTATGATTTACATGTATTTGTAGTTTCAAGGCTCTTTTCAGGAAACTTAGGAAATATGATGGCAAAATAAAGAAATCCACATTTTTAGCTCAGAGTCAGACCGTCAGAAGTTCAGCCTCAAATGAAGACTTTCTCACCGTCCGATCCAGCTCATATTTGGAGACAATCAAGAGGAGACAACCAGATTTCCATAGCACTTTACATCACAAAAATCCAACGGTGCAATCAAAAGATACATGGAGAACAAGTTGACCCAGTTCACCAGTCTTGGAAGACTCTCACCCGCGGGGAAACACATGTTTTACCTGCCCTGGAAGACTCTCATCCCCGGTGGACCTTAGGACGAGCCACAAGGCCCAACATCAAAGCCCACTTCGCCATCTCTTCAGAGAAACCCTAAATGAGACCTAGAAGACTTTAGGACCTATAAATGCATTGTTTAGCAGTCCTAAACAGGTGTGTGCTCCTGTAATGAGATTTTGAGCCACCAAACTTTGTTTTTCTAGGGTTAGACGATGGAGATGGGAATTCTTCCCCAGATCCATTGTTCTTCCTCCTTTTTATCTTATTAACTTTTCTGTTTCATTCTTTTGCATTCTTCTATGTCTTTTATCATTCATTGCATCATGTAGATTTGTCTCAGAGAGTCAAGTTATTTAAAGATATCGACAAGCATATATATCGATTAGGATTTCTATTGTTCTTAGCCATATTCTGGATCTCATCTCTTCTAAGTTATTTGTAAAGCATGAGAGTAGATTCATGACCTATTCTCTGAGCCTAGGATCGATCAGAGCCACGAGAGTGCTGTATCAGATCATCCGTACCTAGCTTCAGAAGAACATAGTCGCTATAGGAGTCAAAAGCTACCTATAGAGAAGATGTGAGCAGACAAATTCAATGTCCAATGCATGATCTTAAGTTTAGCATGAGAGCGAGAGTTAATTGCTAGATCTAAGAGATTAGTTGATTAAGGTGACGACAGTTGGTTAATCATACATGTGTCTATTCTAGTTCAATGCAGATTCCCAGAAACAGATGAAAATAAATCGCCCAGAAGCTAATTGGAAATGCCATCATACATCGATTAGAGTAACCCAGAGAAGTCTAAATCGCCACCTATGAGTTCAAGAGTCTTTAGTTTGAATCGATATGCTTTAGATGTTCTTTTTACAATTGCATTACATTTCTTATGAATATTAGATTATGTTTAGTTTAGGATCTTAACCAAAAACCCCAAATCTTTTATTGGTTTATGAGTTTGCTTACTTCCCAGTTCGTTGTTTCTTGCAGATTAGACATCTTTCCTGTGGATCGACACCCTAAGTCGTACAACGTACATATGTGCACTTGCAGACACTAGGGTTTTATAAATTTGAAACTTAAGGAGGACCAACGGGCTTGTTAAAAAAACAACCCTAGGCCCGCATCACCATCAAGTTTTTGGCGCCGTTGCCGGGGAGGCATGAAGTCGCTGGAGGTCTAAACCTGGGAGGTTGAAGCCGCACACGACTATATATATGTCGAGTTTTTGCCAAAGCAACATATGAAGTAAACCAAATTCATAAACACCCTAACTTTTTCTTTTTCTGCTTATTCTCTCTTCTGTTTGCCCTAGTTTCAGAAACCTTTGAAGCATGGATCATTCAAGGAGAAACCCTAACCCCGAGCGAAGGTCCTGCAACCTGTGTGAAGCTCCCTGCGCATGTGAATCACCCTCTAGGCGTGATTTTGATCATCATCTTTGGAACCCTAATCCGAACCACCACCATGGAGACTCGCGACCTCCACACCACCGAGATGAGCCATATTCGCCACACCTGGTGAACCGTCGACCATCTCATCCTCTTCCTCATCAGATTCTGCACCTAAACGCTGAGGCTGATTGATTTAGGCTCCAACTAGATCGATAAGACACCACACTGAATGATTTTCTTGATCTACAACCCATTGCTGAATCTAACCTTTGCGTGAAATTGGAATCAATGTCCTCTGATTTTAGCAGGAAGTTCGAGTGTCTCTCTGACCGAATGAAGACTCTAGAAACACAAAAGCTCAAAGATGATGCTTTTTTTAGGTAAGAACTCGGCTTATCCTGTTTTGCTCTCTAGATCGTATCCGAATAGTGAAGATGCGTTCGACATATTTATTTGGGCGATGTAAGAGAGAATGTGGGTCTGGCCCCGACTTATTCTTTTATATTCGTAAGGTTTTTGTTGCTTAGGATTTATAGAGAAATTGCATTGTGGAGAAATGTGTATTTGAATATCGTGCATCTAGCTAGGATGCCGATGTAAAACTTGTGGAGCAATAAGTTAGAAAAAAAAATTTATTAATAGCTGTACCTAGAAAGAGGTTGCCTACGTACCCAACAGACTGGGATCAAGCCGATCGTAGTTCATATTTGAGGTATAGCTCGACCGAGTATAGCTCAATGAGCGTTTTTTTTTAGAAGTAGTAATATCGCCTAATGTTCATCGAGCTCCACGACCTCGGCAACACCTCACCTTGCAATGTCATGAGCTTGTATACTCCTGGTTTTACAACCTTGGTGATCTGATAAGGACCCTCCCAGTTCGCACCTAGCTTTCCCGCGCCATCCTCTTACATGTTTTCAAACACTTTGTAAAGTACGAGGTCACCTGTTTTGAAGTGTCTTCCTTTGACTTTTTGTTATAATATCGAGCAGCTTGCTGCTGATAGTTCTGTATTCAGAGTAAGGCGCGATTGCGCTCTTCTTCTAGCATGTCGAGGATATCCTTAATCATTGTGCCATTAGCGTTTACATCTTGCATCAACATCGTTCTGCGGATAGTTGGCAGACCGACTTCGGCCGAAGCTAAATCCTCCATACCGTGCGATAATGAGAAAGGGGTTTTATTTGTTGATCTTCGTGGTGGGGTCCGATGTGACCAGAGTACTCCATCGAGCTCATCGGCCCATAGACCATTTTTGGCTTCCGATCTCTTTTTGATCCCGTCGAGGATCGTTTTGTTGGTCGCTCCGGCTTGGCCGTTACCTTGTGGGTACCTCGGCGTTGATTTGCTTAGCCTTATTTTCCACTTGGCGCAGAAATCCTCGAATACGTTGGAGTCCAATTGAGGGCTGTTATTCGTGACGATCTCGTACGGATGACCGTGTCGGCAGATTATGTACTTCTAGAAAAACTTTTTCACATCATTGGCGTGTATTTTGTAGTACGACTCTCCGTCGACCCACTTCGTGCAGTAGTCGGTAACGATGAGCATAAATCTTTTTTGGCGTGATCGAGTGAGAGGACCGACGATATCCATTGCCCATTGCATGAAAGGGTAGGGGGTGACGAGGCCGCGAGGAGCTCTGCTGGAGCGTGGATCATCAGGGTGTGTCATTGACATTGCTTGCAGAGAGCTACGAATCTGTCGCAATCCACTAGGATAGTCGGCCAGAAATATCTGTGATTCTTAATTTTTAAAGCCAAGGCTCGACCGTTTGAATGATTTCCACAGGCTCCCTTATATGTTTCTTTCATGACATTGTGCGTTTCCTAGCCGTTCAGGCAATTAAGTAAGGTTTCTGACGAGCTCCAACGATAGAGATTTCCATGCGATTGGATATACTTCACAATGCGTGCTTTGAGGCATCGAGCTGCCCATCGATCCGAAGTTACTTGACCATCGACAATGTAAAGTAGGATCTCGACCCTCCAATCATCGTTTGACGGTTCCTGCTCGGCTGGTTCATCTACTACATTGGGAAGTGGTTCCTCGTTTGCGTTAATACTACTCGCTTGAAGCTCGCTGATAGCGCAAATTCCTTTAGGAAGATTGATGCTTGGCGTGTCAATGCTTTCGACCGGGATTGGTATCACTGATTTGGCTCGGTCGTTGAAGTGAGGGCTGCCAAAGCATCGGCTGATGTGTTATCGCTCCTATAACGAGGAGTGGAAAGGATAGAGCCAAGTTGTTCTCTTCCATCTCTGTAAACAGAGAAACAATGTGCTCCACAATCAGGTTTCAATTCCAACACCTTCTATCTTCAGAAATATCAACCGAGATATTTGTTGTTTTGTATACGCACGCGAGGGTAATTCGATAAATACTAGAAGTGAGGCTCGGAGATTCTTGATTAATAGAGTCATAAGATTTAATTTGGCGAGGTCTTTAAGCGAGGTAAGAGACAGAGGTTTATTATTTACAAGTAACGAGTTCTTAGCATTTATTTCTGATTACTGATGGTGTAATAAATGAAGTTACAAGGCTATTTATAGTAATAAAATTATGTTACATTTCGGTCAGGATAGGTTGAACAGTCGGGCAGGTAAACCTGACCGACCATCCTTCTAAACGTCGCGGTGGCAACTTGGCAGACCGTCATCACGTGGGCGAGCTGCTTCTACTATTCACGGAGCCTTTGAACAAAACGACCTCATCTCGTTCACCTAATGGGCCCTTAGTGATCTTCGGGTTTGTTGGGCTTACAAGAGACGGATCTTGGACTGGATCAAATTTAAAAAGGGGTCTGTGCTCAGCCCACCTACAACAATATCCACAACATTATCACTGCCAGGAGACAGAAACGTCGCTTTGGTAACTTGATGTCCCTTTGGCTTAGATAATTACATGTTTCTTTATCTCAGTGTTGTATTGTTTCACTTGTTTTTATTTCATTTTTGCCAAGTGCGCAATTATATAGTTTAGCAGACTCTGTAACACCTTCCATCATTTATATGATATTAACATTTCTAGCAGAAAAAAAAAAAAGAATAGAGCCATAGAGGACAACCCACCATTACCATAAACCAAAAAAAGGAGAAGAGAAGTAAGGAGGCTAATGGAGAGGGAACTACTAAGGAAAAACATGAGGGCGAGATCAACATTGGAAAAAGGAGGCTTGATTAGGATAAGAAGAATAGCTTGAGCTCTGTTTTTTTACCACAGATAGTATTTTTTGGAGTATCCTCCTTTGGTGGCGTAGTAGTTTTTTTCTATGGTAGCAATGATTTATTTCGCCAAAATTTGTAGATACGCGACTGTCACGTTTAGAGAAGAGCTAGAAATTAAAGATGTCTTTGTTACCAGAGGAACAAGAATTTTGATACTGTTACTGATCGAACTCATTTTTATGTTACAAAACTATAGAAAAGTCGTCAAGGCCTTTTTCCTTGCCGTTCATTGCTCAACTTTACATCCAAAATCGCATTTCATTGTAGGAAACTCACGTTAGACCATCTTCAATTATTTGTTATTTTTTCACTCTAAAATAAAGTAACTTTACAATAGAATTTTGTTTAATTCCCTCCTATGTATTACTTTATTTTTGTACTCTAAATAGAATATTCCAATAGATTCTATTTCTTCTTTTGATCATAATATAGACTCTATTTCTAGTTATTACTTGGGTTTAATGAAAAAAAATCCAGCACCTTTATTTGTTTGCAAGATAACCCATGAGCACGCAAAAATGCAAGTCAATCTCTCCACCCACGAAGTCACCCGCTAAACAGCTCCTCCGTGAAGTCGTCGTTATATCGCTGATGGTTTTGAAAATGCAGCGTTTTAATTATAAATGACAGATAACAAATCATGTTGTTTTCGAAACAAGACGTAACATGTGTTTCAAAACAGAGAGGATAAGATTTTTGTTTTTAAATATAAGCTGTGTCTCATGTCGGGGAACAAATCAATTTGGGGGGAAACTTAGGGTTTATCGCATGAAAAGAGACGAAGAGGAATCAAAATATTCTGACCCCAGCTGCTTATCCGGTAAGAATTCCGATCAATAGCTAGTGTCTAGTGGCTTTGGGGTTTAGATTTAGTGTTCAGTTGTGTATATTTGGGTTATGGGTTTGAAATCGGATGTGAGCTTTATTTGTCACTATTGGTTCGAGACTGAGTATATTAAGGAACTGGGTAAATGTTTTGAGTTACAGGGGTTTTTGGGTTGGGATTAGGTAAATATATGTTGTTAATTATGACTTCGATTAAGTATTCATTGCAGGAATAAGAAATATCGTTTGCATCGCTGCATCGAGTTTGTATGTGGAGTCATTGCGATGTCGTGGACACCATGGTATTCCAGACAAGTGTTTCTGTGGTTGTTGTACCGAGATTGTGACTTCTCACACCATCACTAATCCATGAATGCGTTTTTACACTTACAAGAACAATATGTGAGTGGTCATTTTAACTTTGAACACAAGTGAATTGATTATTGTTGTTCTAAGTAGTTGAAGTAACTTTCTGAATAGGATGGAAGATGCCATGTTTGGAAGTGGTGGGATGATGCAATAACTGAGGATTTTAAGGCATTAAAGGATGATTTTGTGAAGCTCCAGGATGATATTGCTGATCTGCAGTGTTTGCTGAGACAAGATGACCTGCTGGAGAGATTGAAGGAGTTCTCTGCCTATAAGGAAAAGGAACGTAAGGACCTGAAGTTTGTAGTAGCGGTGGGTGTTGCAGCGATTTCATTTGGTTCGTTTGTTTGGTGAGTTAAGTAGTTGGTATGTATTCTATGTGTATGCCAAAAAACCTATCGGCTAAATCCTTAAATCTTTGTGCAAGGGTTAATTTTCCTTAGTTGATTTGTAATTTTATGTAAGACAATCTATGTTTTTTAGTCAATCTAAGACTTGTGTTAAGACTTACATATTGTGTTATGAGGTTTAGTTCACTTATTTATGTTATGGAGATTGTTTCACTTATAGGTGTATAATGTGCCATAAATTTATGAAAACTCATACATAACCATAACATAAGATAAAATTCAGATAAAAAGACCATTAGTTATGAGTTAACAAAAGGCCAACAAAAAACAAACAAGCACACTATGAGTCAACAAAAGACAACAAGAACATTATGAGTCAACAAAAGACAATAAGAACATTAGTTTCCATCGATAAGATTCAGACAACAAACGACTAGAAGACAAAAAAGTTTGTTATGGTTGGGAAGTGCCACGACCACGGCCACGGCCACGTGCACGTGTGGCGGCCAAATTCTTTGCTTCTCTAGCTCTCTAAAGGCTCTTGGAAGAACTGTGTTATCGCGTGTGTCTCTCACACTTCTACCAAGGTGAATGTAGTCATCTCCTGTGTCTGGACTTGTAAATATACCATAACATTCCTGCGAAATACACACTTATATTAGTATGAGAAAACATAATGTAAAACACTTACATTGTTGTAACAAAAAAAACACTTACTCTAGGTGTAGTGTGTCTGATTGTCTCTTGGTTAGGTGGAGCTTGAGGTATTTCAGCAGCAGTATTCTTCCGTGGTCTACCACGCTTCCTCCGAGGTAGTGCTGATGAGAGGCTTGGAAGAATTCATCAGGCTACGAAGAAGTTCCTTGTGCCGGCTGGGAAGAAGCTCCAGGTCCACAATTAAACCATGCAGCCCAACCTTGTGTCTGCTGGGAAGAAGATCCAGCACCATCCGAACCTCCTTGTGCCAGCTGGGAAGAAGATCCAGCATCAGTCCAAGCTTCTTGTGCCGGCTGAGAAGAAGATCCAGCACCAGTCCAACCTCCTTGTGCCGGCTGGGAAGAAGATCCAACATCAGTCTAACCTTCTTATGCCGGCTGGGAAGAAGATCCAGCACCAGCCCAACCTCCTTATGTCGGTTGTGAATAAGATCCAGCACCAATATCGTCAGTACGAGGCATCCAATTTCTGTTTTGTGCCGACTGAGAAGAAGATCCATTATTCAGGAGGAGAGCTTCGTTGACAACAGGCCGAACACGTGGTCTTCTATGTGGCTTTTTTGGAGGCCTCATTCTTGCATTTCAGAATGTTGTGACCTTCTTGACCACACTTTCTACAATGCTAAACAAACATATATAACACAAAAGATAGTTACTTCGCATATGTTAACACAAAACAAATAGAAACACAGAAAGATATGGACTTACTATTTTGATTCCTTTCTTAGCCTGAAATCCGGCACCAAGGCCTTTTGGTTTTCAAGGCTTCTCACCTTTCTCTCTCTTTCTGTGCTTACCGGGTGGCCTCTTGTAAGGAGGAGGATTAACCCTAACAGTTGTGGTTACTCCCATATGTTCATATTGTTCATAGGGTTCAAACCAGTATTATAACACTTATTAAGTTTCCCAACCGTAAAACAATGACTAATAAGTGTCTTTGGGTCTTGATCAGCGTCTCTCTCTAGCCTAAGAGCAGAAGCAATGTGGCAACAAGGGATTCCACTAACCAGGTAAAGTCTACAGGTACAACTAGTTTCGTTCCTAAGATGCACTACATACCTGTCATTGAAGTAGCCTACTTCATACTTCCCAAGACCACAAGGTAATGGCCGGCAATGCTTGGCCAGGTCAATCTGTTGATCCAGAAAGGCCACTGATCTTGGAGTGTAATCTCCTATAACTTTACCAGCTTGAAGTCACTTCTTGTCGTTACAGACCATGACCCTCCTTCTGATTTCCTCAAGCATCTCGTCGACTGGTTTTGTTCTAGGAATTCTAATAGCTGTGTTAAATGATTCCCCCAAATTGTTTTCAAATGCATCACAATTGGAATACTCGGAAAAAAAGCCTTGCATTTGAAAACAAAGGATTCTGTGAATATTGTAAGTATAAATATATACATAAAGATGGGAAACACATTTACCTTGATCATGGACAGAAGACATTAATCTTCAAGTTCGCATGTGCTTCAGGGTCATACTCTTTCATTTCTTTTATCTCTCTGTCAAATTGTTGCGGACAGTATGGATCAGCAGCAGCCCAGAACAAGTCTTCTAGTTCTGCTCCAGAGTGTTTTTTTTTCTAATTCGCATGGACATGTCTAGCACATTCTCTGTGTTCTGCATATGGCAACAGAACCTTCACTGCCCCAATCAATTCTTTTTGTTGGTCGCTTTCCAAAGTCAGTCCATTACCCAGCCCTACACCTAAATCGTCAACCAAGTGTTCCAAAAACCACTTCCAATTTGGTGTGTTCTCAGCATCTACAATGCCCCAAGCTATTGGGAACATTTGATCATTTAGATCTCTGCCACAAGCCACTAAAAGTACACCAGTCATCCTCCACTTCATATGAGTACCGTTGAGATAAATAATCCTTCTACAAGCTGACTTCCATCTTTCTGATAGTCCAGCAAATATGTGTAGAATCTGTAGCACCTTGTTTCCCTCACCTCACATTCTACCGTAGAGCCAGGATTTGTTCTTTTAGCTCAGCCACATAGTCAAACAGCCTTGCGAATTGCTCTGCTTGATCGTTATCAAATGTTTGTAGACATCTCAACCTCGACCTCTCACATATTGTCCATGTGACATTGATATTACGGGCCAGAATCTTCAATTGCAACTGATTTGCAGAATATTCTGGATTCAACCTGAATTCTTCAATGAACAATTATACGATTCTTGCATTAGTAAGAACTGAGACCTTACCTTGCCAAGTGCAGTTATGTTCTTCTTGAAATGTTCTCACAACAACTCGATTAGAGCTGCTGTTAATTGATGCATAAAGCCTCCAAGGACACTTTCTGTCACAACAAACAGCTGTTAAACGCCTACTATCAGACTTGTGATACTTGATGTCTTTCTTCTGCTTCGCTGCATACTTAGTCACTGCCTTCTTTAAGCTCTCTATTATCCTATACTCTTGACCCAACTCAAACCTCCGATACTTAGTATCATCAATTTTGGATTTTCCATTCCCCTCGCTATCACTACTGCTATATTGGACTTCGTACGCATTCTCTCCTGCATTATCTTCAGCATCAGAATCTCCATCTTCAAGAATTTTTACTTTTAAATAACCTTCGCCTTTGTCTTCAGACAATGAAGGATTTACAACACCAACACGTCGACGAATGTATGGATCATCTTCTCGGACTAGATATAAAGTTAATGCACCTGTCTCGACACCATAGTGAACCACTCTCGTCAGCATCACATCGTCTTCAAGGTCCCCTTTCATATCCGGCATATCAGGTGGATACCAAGAACACATCCTCATGTTGTCCTCGTACCCGAGATATCCTGTAACCAGCACCAGAATCTTCTTAAGGGTAAACCCTTCACTGCAGTGTTTACCCCCAAAATGACTCTCAACCCAGATAAACGTCATCAGGTGACCAATACCCTCCAACAAAAATGTACAGATCGAAACTGCAAAATATATCGAAATATTAGTTCAACAACCTCTACCAAAAATCGAAAGGAAAAAAAAAACAGACTAAAAGGTTCCATATACGTACCTCATTAGACAGACTCAAATTCTCCTCCAATAGATTTTGGTCTCCGCAATTTCTCTTTCACAGCTTCGACCCGATTATTCTCTTCGAAGCTGCCGATTTCTCATTCAGATCTACCAATTAGAACCGACTTAAAGCCCCTAAAGCCAAACAAGGGCATAAATCGATTTCATTTTCCTCAAATCATTGAGTTTCCTTAATTCAATTTCCCTAAATTCTATTTCACTCAAACCCTAATTTATGATTTCCCCTAAATTGAGTAAATGTAACCGTAATGAACAACAACATGTCGTTTTCGAATGTAAAAACAACAACACAAATAATAAAACATGTCGTTTTACTCTTGCTTAAACTCTGCGTTTGGACTTATGTTGGTTTTTAAACAGAATCTCTCTATGCCACGTCATCGATATGGGCTTGGGCTGTTTAACGGGTGACTTCGTGTGTGGAGACATTGACTTGCATTTTTGCGAGCTCATGGGTTATCTTGCAAAAAAAATAAAGGTGCTGGGTTTTTTTGCATTGAACCCTTATTACTAATAATACTTTTTATTTATAAATTTTATGATTAAACCTCACTTATTTTATTCCTCCCAAAACTTCCATAATTATAATTAGGGTTTAGATATCCTATGGTATATATGAAGATATCTCTTTTGGATAACATACTGTTCACTAATAAAGTTGGGTTTATCCTTGACTAGGGTTTAAAGTAGTCTCATTCAAGTTATTATCATCTTGTTAGATAGTTATGTTATTATATTTGTATTCTTACACAATAATTTGTGATTTTTTTAAGAACACCCACCTATGGCCATACTCTTATTGTCGATTATGAGATTCTAATTCAAGGAGGATTATGCTAGCAATAGAGGTTTATTTTTTTGAGTTTGAAAGTTTAGAGTTTAGGGTTTAAAATATATTTTTCATTTTTTTGATAAAAAAATGTATGATTGAATTTAATTAGATTTTCGATTGTTTTATAAAATTTATTTAAATGTCACAATCTATAAAATTTAATATATATGTGTCATATTTTATAAATTTATATTAACAAATTATTTTATATCTAGAAAATTTATAACATTGATGTTTCTACTTTATGTAGTTTCCGGAGTCATCTTAAATCCATCAATGTTATCCAAAAATCTTATATCTGTCAGAAATCTTCGAAAAAGTTTTTTTCCAACAGATTTCTTACAGTCTTTTCTGTAAAAAATCACATGTTTATTTTTGGTATAAATTCTATACTAACTTTGGAACTACAGTTTTAAATAGGGTATCTGATTCATCTCGTCATGTAATTACTATACGTAAAAGTGTTTGATATGTGCCTTGATTTTTGTTCGAGGATTTTTGGTCTTTTTGAGGCAAGTTTCCTACAAAAAATAAACGTGAAGGCTCGGAAAATACGATGGTGGGATATTTTCCGATGGATCTCCGACGGTCAAGTTAGAAAATGGTTTAAAGAAAGACTACAAAATGGTAAATCAGAGAAATGGAAATGAGATTGGAAAACGGAAAGAAAAGCTGGCAGAAAGCTCTTAAGAAGGGCTGAGTCTATGAAGACCTGAGTTTGGTAGGCTTTTGAGGTGGAAAAGAGAAGAAGTGTAAGAGTTTGTGGGTGAAAATGCTTCATGGTTTAGGAACCACCGTAGAGTAGAAGTGAGAAAGTGGTCAGAATGATGACCGGAAAATGAAAGTGTGGTGACTTTCGAGTTATGAGTATCTAGAGAGATAACATAAGCTCGAAGGTATCAAAAGAGTGAACCCATTTCTCGTTAGAAAGTGTTAAATATTTAGAGAATTTTACCTGACCCGAACTAGTATACCGGATTAGACCTGGGGTTGTTGCTTTTGCGGGTCGGTCTGGGATCCATCACGATGAGATACGAATCTTGTTGCTTGCATCATGCTTCTGACGGTGTTACGAACTTTTTGGCGTCTTCTGCCTGCTACGAGACCGACTCTTAGCGCGTCTCTTTCGCCTTCAGCGTATGGGTTGAGTTTGGCAGTTTTGACGCGGTATAGCCTTTGCTGAGCCATTGTCTTTCTCTGTATTCCACGAGTGGTTACTATCACCTGACATGTGTACGCACTGAACATTAAATGTTGATCTCATGGGTTTACAAGAGTATTGGCAATCGAATCAGTCAAACTCATATTCTAATTATCGAATTGAGGAAACTTGAATAATGCTTTTCTGCTCAAGAAGATATTTATACCTGATTTGGGTCCTTTGATACTAGGACCAGTCTGTCGAGGTTGTCTTGCTGGCTGTTTCTTTTCTCAGGTATCTATGTCGGTTACTCTTTCTTATACCCCAATTTTTCCAGATCGTTAAGCTTAGGTCTAAGACATAAGAAAGATAATTTTTTCCTTCTCCTGGCCACTCAATTCCCGATTTTCTTGTCTCTAATAGTGTGGCATCCGCTATCAAGTACGAGGAACCCAAAAACATGTAGCCTTTCATGCTGGGTCTTCCAAATTTGATGGATTCGAGACCTGGTGTTATATGCTTATGTCGTATTGGGTTAAAATTATTATAAAACTTAATTTAGTCTGGAAAAAATATACTTACGAAAAAATTATAGGCACTATGGTACAAGTACACAATTCTCCTACATTGAAAAATCAAATTTATCCTTAACAATATGTATGCTATGTAAAAATAACCATTTTAGAAAAACTTTTTCCTTCTTTATGCAACTTTTCTAATTTAAAAAATCCATTTGCTATATTTCATAATACAAACTATACACTAATAAACCTAATTGATTCTATATTTATATATTTATTTGTGAAGTGGGAGTAACATTGTGCTGTCTGGAAGAGCACATGAATAATAATAGCAGTATAGCACCAAACAAAATAAGAATCCAAAACTCGTCAAATAATTGAAATAAATATTATTCGATCTGTTCAAAAGCATCCATCGAAACGCACAACAAACCCAACCTGACCCTACCTTCGACATGCTATCACCTAAACTACTCCATCACTCTACCCTTACTCATTTCATAAGGAACAAACATTTTTCTTTTACTGTCATTTTCCAAATAAAGGACTAAACTTTGTTTGTAAGGAAATCTTATCTTTCTTTTACACACTTATATACTTATACTCCAATTTACGTTCATCTTTATATGGCAACATTATGTATATATATATATATAAGTGGATAAATTTCAAATTAAAAATTTTCAAAACTTATAAAATAGAATGTATTTTTGCCATTGAAAAAAATATAAAAAAAGAATACATGCGGAAGCTAAATGGTGATAAGCTCATGTATTTGTATTTTTTTCTTTGTTTCAGTTTTGGTTTCATTAATATAACAACAGATGGAAGAAGAAAAAACCTTTGACAAACAACCGGAATTTTCTACCTTTACAACCAAAGTACTCGATCACACACACTTGATTTTTATTTGCCAACTTTGCCATCATTTTTCTGTCCTCTATTGACATTTTGTCAATTCGTTAGGTGTTCTCAATAATTATGTATCCGGTGAGATCCTAAAAACTTTTTTCTTGTTACTAACATAAGCACCTAAGCTAAATTTTGGTAATACATGTTTGGAAATTTGAGTAACTTGGAAGTTTTATGCTCTTTGATAAATACAACTCATACACATCCCATCATCATAATTTGATAAACTCGCCAACGTGTCAACAGATCTATCACCGCCAACTCTCACATGGCATCGTGGGTCTTGTATTATACACACTAGAGAGCTTCAATACGACGCTATGTATTTGCGTTTTGATGTGATTCCTACTTTTCCTATTTAAATAAATTCCTCACTTTCTTCCTTTTACATTTTCTCACACTGAAAAATCACTCAGAGAAAAAACAAGGAAAGAAACTAAAAAAGAATGGGTAGGCAATTTGTTATCGTTGCGATCTGTATCGTCCTCGTCGCCGGCGTCGGAGGTCAAGCTCCGTCTTCACCACCAACCGCTACACCAGCACCACCGACTCCAACAACTCCACCACCAGCAATGACTCCTCCTCCTGTCTCAGCTCCTCCACCAGTCACCACTTCTCCTCCTCCAGTCACCACCGCTCCTCCTCCGGCTACTCCTCCTCCAGTCTCTTCTCCACCACCTGCATCTCCTCCTCCTCCAGTCGCATCTCCTCCTCCCGCTACTCCTCCTCCAGTCGCATCTCCTCCTCCAGCTACTCCTCCTCCCGTCTCAACTCCTCCTCCAGCTCCTCTCGCTTCCCCTCCCGCTCAAGTTCCAGCTCCTGCTCCGACCAAAAAGCCAGATTCTCCTTCTCCGTCGCCGTCTTCAAGCCCTCCTTCTCCGGCGACTGATGCTCCGGGACCAAGCATCGATTCTCTATCTCCAGGACCTGCCATCGATTCGAATGACCAGGTCCTTAAACTCTTCCTTCTCTGTTTCACTTTGAGTAGATCTTGAACAATGCGTTTCAGATCTGAGATGTTTTGACTTTGAAACTTGTTAATTAAGTAACAATGGTTAATCACTGATTAGATCTAAACCAATCTTAACACTTTTGAGTTTAGAATACATGATTAGTGGTAGTTTAGCAAAGTTTATGCTAATGTGCGCCGTAATGAGTTTGATCTGCATGGTAAGCGCAATTTAGCATAGATTATGCTAATGTGCGCCGGTATCGGGTTTGCCTACTTCGGACCGTTGCTTGCTGCATCTGTCTCGAGATCTTCGAACTTGTGCCGTGGCGCGTGGGGTGCAAAAGTCACGTGAGTTTGTCAGTATGCACGTGAACAAATTAATAACTGCCACGTGTTGTTATGTCGGAACCAACAACAATTGTTTTAAAAGTAAATCTGGAGGTTTTAGTCATAAAATAAAATAGTCAAAAGCATAAAAAAGGATTCTCCTAAATCTGCTGTCGAAGATTACTTTAAGTTAGGACCCCTAGATTTTAGAATCTTTCCAAAAGTAACCCCATATTAAATAATTTATCTAAATAAGTCCCATTTTCGAAATAAAGTAACATCATGCTTCTGTAACGGGTAAAATGAAATGTTGATTCCAAAATCTTATGTTTTGCAGAATGGAGCGAGCAAGACAGTTTCGAGCTTGGTACTTGGATCTGTTCTTGTCTGGTTTATGATCTAAGCAAGGAGTCTTTCATGCGGTGTTTCCTTGCATTTATTTTTATGTCGTCTATGTTTTGTTCCATTGTTATTACTTTGGGGACTGAATTCTTTTGGGATTTATTATCTTTTGGAGAGGATATTATTGAGAGTTGAGATGGAGATCAGGATATTTTGTTTGGAGATATTTTTGTGGCTTCCCTTCTCATTCTATTTGATTATTAGTGTATTGAATTCCTTTTTCTTGATGTCTATTATATCCCTTTTTATTTTGTCTCGACTTCTTCTTGCTTGATGTTAAACACTAGCTGGTATATTAAACGTAAACATATACTACTAAATTACGAATCAACTCTGAAGAACATTCAAAGAGAGTGAGTTGAAGTTACATTCAAAGATACATGTAACGGTTAACATATCTAATCACCGGCTAGCTCGTAAAAAATCTTATCTAACATGAGTTGAAGTTCCTGATATAGCAAAACCGACTTTTAGTGATTTAGTAATGAGATCATTAAAAAAAATTCTCAGACTTTTAATCACTTAGCAATGAAACTACTTCAGGTTATAGGCATTTACAATTAGCTCAAACTTCAAGTTATAATAGTCAATTTTCAGTTAGCTTAAGACTCTGAACTTACCATAGGATTGTAAGTTTAGAGTACATTATTTTGGAAGTGATTCCTAACATTTATATGTTAATGATATTCATGATGAACAGAAAGAGAAATAATATTATATAAAGAACAATTTTTTGGTTCATTCTTAAGGGTGAACTATTTTTATTTTTTATTTTTTTTCAATATCCAATCACTATTGGTCTGTTAAGGGAATGGTTCGAAAGACCCCCTTAACTGGCTCATTATGAATGATTTGGGAAAATATAAAGCCTTTTACTCGAGCTTTTTTCGCAAGATTATCCGCTCGGATATTTGAACTTCTGGAAATATGGGAGAGAGAGAAGTCCAAAAAGCTTTCTCGTAGGATCCGGAAGATTTCCAACTCTGAAAGGAAGAATGGCCAATCTGATGGGGATTCTGCCATGTTTACCAGATCCAAGCATTCGGTCTAAAAGTGGACGGATAAGATCTGTCTATCTCTCACACAAGACATTGCCCATAAGAGGCTCTCCAATTCGGCATGAAAGACCGAGAGACTTCTGCGGCAGCCTTGAAGACCAAAAATCTCATCATTCCTCTCCTTCTTCAGGCACCACCCGAGCCCACTAACGATGCCGTTCTCTATCCAGGATGCATCGACCTAGCAAATCGGGAACCTCTGGTCATCAGGTAGAGATATCGGAGTTAAAGGAATGGTAGTAGTTTCATCTATTGCGTCCTCGTCTTCTTCCGGTTTGCTTGCACTCCTCCAGCTTTCTGCTTCGAATTTTGCGTGGATTAAAGTATCTACCGGGGAAATTTCTTTCCCGTTAAAGATCTTGTCGTTCCTCGCTTTCCAATCCAAGGATAAACATCCTTTTGTGGATCTGTCATGCCTATCTCTTTTGTTTGCCAAAAGAGGAAGCTCATATTTTGGTAAATAGAGGTACTCGAAAAGAGGTCCGGAAGGGACGGAAAGTCCGATAACGCCCAGACTTGTAAAGCCGGGGGACATAAGAATAGAAGATGGTTAATAGATTCTTCAGGGTTCCCGCAGCAGGGGCAACGCCTATCCGATCCCATATGCCTGCGAGTCAGGTTTTGGCAAGTAGCAATACATCCTGATAAAGCTTGCCACATGAAATGTTTCATTTTTTCAGGTGTACGTACTTTCCAAACATAACTTTGAAGGGCTGTGATACTTGGTTCTCCCACGTCCTCTGAATTTTGTGCAAGCTTCGCTCTTCTAATCAAATCATACCCCGTTTTAACCGAATATATCCTTGATTTAGTGTGGTTCCATGCATATCCGTCTAGGGTACGATTCCTACTAGGTCTCAACCCAAGGATAAGCGAGACATCCTCAGGTTGGAAGCACTCTCTCAGGAGAGACTCATCCCACTGTTTTGTATCTTGGTTGATAAGGTGATATACTAACATTCCTGGATCTTGAAAGCCGATCTGGGGGGCTACTCTTGGAGCTCGAGCACTGGCATCGGGAATCCAAGGCTCACTCCAAACTCTAGTGTTCAATGCCGACCCGATTGTCTTCTTGAGTCCCAATTTGAGATATGGTTTGGCGACCAACATACTCCTCCATCCATAAGATGGTGAGTAGACATTTCAGTCCTCTAATGGGTCCCATTGTCGAAAGTATCTTCCTCTTAGCACTCGGGCCAGAAGAGAATTCAGATACTGAATGATTCTCCATAGCTGTTTAGCTAGCAGAGCTAGGTTAAAATCATTAAGGTCCCTAAATCCAAGGCTTCCCATATCCTGGGGAATGCAAATCTTGTCCCAAGCAATCCATTGTATTCCACTGCTATTTTGTTTCGAACTCCACCAAAAATTGCCAATGGCGCTGCGTAGCTTGTCTATTATCCCCTGTGGAAGAAGAAAACAAGACATGACGTAGGTCGGAACGGCTTGAGCCACTGATTTGATCTGAATCTCTTTTCCGCCTTTGGAGAAAAGTCTTGCAGACCAATTATTAACCCGGGTGCTTAGGCGGTCATGGACAAATGAGAAGACTTTCTTCTTTGATACGCAGATTTGTTCAAGGAGACCAAGATACATACCCAAGCCACCTTCTGTCCAGATACCGATAGTATTTTTAATAGCTCGTTTTTGATTCGGATCCACTCTATTTCCGAACATGATGGATGATTTGCCCAGGTTGAGTTATTGTCCCGATGCCGTTCTGTAAGTGTTTAATATTCTGAGAATCTTTGCCCCCTGATGATGAATGGTCGCTTTACAGAAAAAACAGGCTATCATCAGCAAAAAGTAGGTGGGACACTGGAGGACTTGCTTAGGCTACCTTCAGCCCAGAAATACGCTCTTCTTCCTCAGCACCTTTGAGGAGGGAAATAAGGCCTTCTGTGCACAAAATAAAGAGAAACGAGGAGAGAGGATCTCCTTGCCTTAATCCCCTTGATGGTCTAATGTGTCCTTTTGGTTTGCCATTAATAAGGACTTGATATGAGACCGAGGAGATGCAAAACATAAGTAACTCAACCCATCTTGCAGAGAAACCTAGCTTAATCAGGAGGGCTTCAATGAAACTCCATTCAACCCGATCATAAGCTTTGCTCATATCAGTCTTTATAGCCATAAAGTTTTCTCTACAAATGGGATTGGTACGAATTGCATGAAAGTTTTCTTGGGTTAACAAGATGTAGTTAGTTATAAGCCATCTAGCCATGAAGGCCGATTGTGTTTCCGAGATAATGTTTGGTAGTGTCTTTTTGAGCCATTTACACATAAGTTTTGATATGATCTTCTAACTCACATTACAGAGACTGATTGGGCAAAATTCTGTCATCGCTTTGGGTTTGTTTTGTTCGGAATTAGACAAATGTTGGTCTGGTTGAGTCTATGGTCAAAAGTTCCGTTGAAAAAGTCTTTGACAAGTTTTACTATGTCCTGGCGTAGGAAAGGCCAGAATTTTTGGTAGAATTTACGTGTCATTCCATCAGGCCCAGGAGCCTTATTCGGGTTAATATCGAAAATGGTTTCCTTTATTTCTTTTTTTTTCGGTTGGATCCTTCAGTAGTAATTGGTTTGCATTATTCGATACTTTCTCGGTGATAAACCGGAGCGAAATGGCCAGGTCAGAGGGAATAGATGAGGAGAAGAGCTCTTGAAAATACGTGGAGGCCACCCGTTCAATCCCTCTTGCATTTTCCACCAATTGTCCATTGTTATCTCTGAGAGAGACAATACGGTTTCGGGCTCTCCTTTGCTTAGTGAGAGCATGAAAGAATTTTGTGTTTTTATCTCCGTTCTTGTGCCATTTTTCCGGCTCTTCTGTTGCTAAAAAGATTTCTTCTTCCCGGAGGGCATTGCAGAGTTTTCTCCTAATGTTTTTAATTTCCTCTAGCGTTGTATCATCATCATCTTGAACAAAGTCCAATTGATTTAATTCTTCGATCATCTTTTCGAATTAGTCTAGTTGGATTTTTTCCAGATGGAGATGTTTTTCCGGCATTGTGACACTTTCGGGTGGATATCTCGACGTGAAATTCCATCAAAAGGACCCAACCCGGAAATGAGTATCTCTTTGAATCCTGGTTTTCCAATCCATCGTTTATCAAAACGAAATGATTTTTTTCTTCTTTGAAGTGTCAGATTTTATCATAGTTAGGACTGGTCGATGATCTGATCCTCAGAGTTTCAAGTACTCCGCAGATGAGTGGGGGAAAATAGAAAGATATTCTTCGTTTCCAAGTGCTCTATCCAGGGTGAACCTCTATGTTCACCTCCTTCTATTATAACCAATCAAAATATGCCATGTAAGATTTAAAGTGAATTAAAAAAATAAAAAAATAAAAATAAAATGGATAAACGAATTAATAATAATATAATCAAAAATTTTAATTTTCAAATATTAAATTCTAATTACTATACCCTAAACTATAATATATAAATTAAAAAATATATAAAAATAAAAACTAAGTCTAAATCCTAAATCCAAATATTTAATTTTTTTAAGAAATTAAAAATAAAAACTAAACCCTAAATTATAAATTCAAATATTAAATTTATTAAAAAATTAAAAATAAATAATAAATCCTAAATCCAAATCCCTAAACCCAAACATTTATTTTAATAATAAAAAATAAACATTAAATCATAAGTCCTAAATCCAAATATATATTATTAAAATTAATGTTTGGGTTTAGGGATTAGTGTTTAAGATTTAATTTTTATTTTTTAATTTTTTTTAAAATTTAATATTTAGATTTAGGGTTTAGAATTTAGTTTTTATTTTTAATTTTTTAAAAAAATTTAAATATTTGGGTTTAGGATTTAGACTTAGTTTTATTTGTTTCTTTAATTTATAGATTATAGTTTAGGTTATAGATATTATAGTTTAATATTTTAAAATTAAAATTTTGACTCTTTTTTATTAATTTGTTTGTTTATTTATTTTTATTTGTTATTTTTATAATTTACTTTGTATCTTATAGGGCTTCTTTCACATATGACCCACAAATTGAAGTCAAATGCAAATCTAACCTCTTTTTTCTCCCTCTTCAACATTAGCCATTTTCTCTCTACTATCTCCCTAAAGCCACATATAATAACGTAAATGCCATTATGTTTATAATTATCGATTTTTTAAAGAAATTTAAAAAAGACACAACCATCTTACGATATATCAAGTATTCACGAAAATGCCATCATCTTCAATTTCGCCAACTACCATTACCAACCAAAATTGAAGCTCTTAATACTTGCCCATCCGCATTTGAAGCTCTAAATACTTATTTGGCAGCTCAGAACCGAGGGGGTCAAGGGGCGGCAATGAAAATCTGAGGATATGCAACTTGATGAAACACAGAGGAGATGAGTCCCCGCAAATCCCATAGCGCAAAAAAAATGTATACTTTCCAAAGTTTGAACAGAGCGAGAAAACAAACATGAATCCAACAAGATTAGATTTGGAGATTTGCTCCATGATGAATACCTTGACTCGGACGAGGAAGCCTGAAGTTTCTTTAACCGGAAAAACGCTGGAAAGAACCGTCCTTAAAAATAAATCACTGCCCGAGCAGCTCTCTTCAGCGTGGAGAATAAGATCACACAACCTTAATTTTTGTGGGCCTTTAAATCCAAAAATCATGTAGATACCAATTTGGGCAGGCCCATCCAAAAGTTGGACTAGGCCCACACTATTGAAGCTTCGGGGAAGATGATCATGTCCATAAGTTTGGAGGATATACTAACGCTGAGAGCTTTGCTGGTAGACAGGACGCCGGAATAGATGTCACCGGAGGATTCAAACACGGTGGCAAAAAACTCAAAGCCGATTGCTTTGTCAGAGGCTCCCAACTTAACTTTCCGATGCAGATAGCCCTCGAATCTGCTTGAGAGAGTTTGGAGAGAAACGCAGCGGCAGCAACAACATATCTAGTGAGAAATTCGACAATGACGGGGGCAGGAAGATAAAGGGTGTGCCACAAAAGAGTGTAATGGCGGAGAATTTTGGGGCGGAGAGAGGGCAAGGCAGTGAGACAGCAAAAGAGGAAGATGGCGTGATGGTGTGTCGGAGCGAAGGTGAGACGGTGAGGATGCCGAGACAGTGATGCCGATGCTGTGCCGGTGATGCCGTGATGATGAGAGAGAGCAGAATTTTGAGAGACTTAGCGAAGCAGAGTAAATGGTGGAGGAAAGAAGATATTGTCAGCGCTTGACTCACGGCCAAGGCCGAAGCAAGGCTCGACCCAACCCCAAGCTGAAGAGGAGAAAAAAACAGATAGAAATCTATCGGAGGAGATGAGATTTGATCGGAAAATTGACTGTGCGGTTATCTTGGGGAAAATGCCCGAGAGAAAATAGTTAGGACGAACTCGATAAACAGCGCTCTTAATTTCTTAATTATCTTTTTACATTAGCATAGCTAATCTCTTTTAATTTGATTTTTTTTCTAAGAGGATAATGTAGTTTTCTTCATTTGGAACCTATTATGATAGCATACTAATTGGCTTAAAATATTTTGCATATACAAATAAAACAATTTTTACACAGAAAAAAAGGAATTAGAAATAATAATGTGAAATCGGTTCATTGCAATCATCTGTTTAGATGTTCTCAACTGATACTCTGCACGATATTATTTTTTATATATAATAAAATAATTATATATAAATGAAATATGAATTAAACCAATGATACAATATACAGTATATAACTTGTGCATAGAAAAAAAAAAACAATTTGTTGGTCGAGCTTTCCAATTACCGACATACCCAACTAAATGCTCTGCAGAACCTTTTTACAGGATCATTATAACGTCGTTGGCGAACGATGTATTGCTCATTATTCAATGGATTGCAAATAATCTTGCAAGGGTTGTCACATATTGCTGGAGTCGCTTTTTTTGATGCTTTCATGCACTGATTTGTGACACAATCTTTTACACACACATCCATCTTGTTGGAATGAGAGACTTGTATTGAAAACAACATTTGAGTTGCCATAATGTAAATATATAATGTGGATTTGCAAACTTTCAGTTGTATCGTGGTTTGAAACGAGATGATTTGGTGAGAATGTTGAGTTGATCTAAGATGGATTATATAGTAAGAATAATTTTTGGAGACTTTAGAAGTTACTAATTATAACGAGGTCAATTTTGCTTTTGTTTTTCTTTATTAGGTAAATATATCGATTGATTTTTCGACAACTTAGGTGTGTTTTATGGTTTTGGCCATCTAAACAGCTATTTGGTATGAATTATTTAGTAACTAATAAATAGCATACACAACACATGCAAATACATTTTGTTTTTTAAATTTAATAAAATAATTATGAATATATATATATATATATATATATATATGACAAAAGATTACACGTGATTATTCAACAAAATATGATCATCTTTTATGTGCCAAATTGACGGCCAAATAAAAGGAATTTTAGAGTGAATAAGATTAATATTCACGAGACATGAAAAAATTGGGGATCTAACTATAACCCCACAACAAATGAAAATCTCTGTTGCCAAGGTTAGCAGAAAATACCAAATAACCCTTCTTAATTTCTTTTATATAAGCGTTAATTTTTTGTAATAAGGAACATGATAATTTTATAGAGTGAGTATAGGTGGGGCAAATATCTGTGATATTTTTTTACATATAATATCAACTACACAATACTTTTCCACTCAAGCGAGCAAGAATTGCTGAGATATGTAAAAAATTGCTTAGACAAACGTGCATACATCTAACTTTTATGTTGGTGCTGTTAATTGATATGTTATAGACTAATAACGCTTGGATATGTCTAACAAAAACATATATAGCATACATCACATATATTAGAATTATGGTAACATAAATGATAATCTAATAGTTAGTTTGATAAGAAGTTTATTAACGCAAGTAATTAATCAATTATCACAGATTTCACATCTTTGGATACAATATTAGCTGCGTCAAAAGTAACATTATAAATGCATCCTTAACAATTTTATTATATATTTTATCCATCTGAATATCACCGATAAATAATTTGTTGTTTCGATAACTTTGATGTTAGATATCCAACATATTTATTATCTGTATAATGAATTTGTTAGTAAATATGTAATTAATTACCAAAACCTGATTTATTACTTTCTGATACAAAAATTGGTAACCTCATTGTTATTCATCAAAATCAATATCATTAACATAATAAAAATAATAATGTTATCAGATAAGAATCACATTACTTTGTTAACATTGGAATTATCTATCCACTATATTTGTTATACATATAAGCATACCATTTACGAATGTTCAAATCAATATCGTGAACAACAATAATAATAAAACTATCAGATAATAATTATGTTACTTTGTTAACAGAAACAAATACAATAACCAAACTTTATTACTCTTTTACAGATTTTGTTATCCAAAATATGTTAACTATTAAAGTATCTACTATTATAATAGAATCACCTTGGCGACCAATTCACCAGCCCAGTCAAGCTGTCCGCGCCGAGTCTCTGACCACTAATCCTCATGCACATTTTTTGTAACCAGAAGTCAACTCCAAGCAGATCCAACACGATAAAATCGGGCCGTGTAAGCCCAAACTAGTTATATCTAGAGAAACCCTTAAGCTCTTCTACCACCACCAATTGACGCGAGGAGACACCGTTGAGAAGCCAACCATACTGGTAAAAAAAGCACATATGCAGATCTGATTTAGAGAGAGAGAGAGATGATCTATGCCCGTGTCGATCCTGATGCTAGAATAGTCGCAGAGCTGGTAATCAGTGAAAAACCCAAATCAGATATGTTCTTGCGAATGATGTTTGCTAAGTTTCTGATAATATATCGATTCTTTGAGAGAGATTGAGAGTTACTATTTGGTTTGGGAAGCGAAACACTTGTTTGGAAAATTGTAGTGGAGATAAATTCTCTCTCTTCTTATCGATATAATTACATCTATTTAGTAGTCTGACATAATATCTCACATAGGATTAGGGTGATGTAGTCTAATGTGTAGGGGCTTTTCTGTATATAAAAAAAATGAACAGTGCAGGAAACAGTGTAACGTTAGTTTTGCAAATATGATGTTAAGCTGCGTCAAAGGATGCAAATTCTCAGAATTTTATGCACATGGCTTCATTTCGATGGAAAAGAATGAAGAGAGTAGACAAAGAGAGGGAGCCATATTTAAAAAGACAATTACTATAAGTATTTTTAGTGAAAAAACCCCTCAACTAAGTTTGAATCGGATAAAAACCCTTCAACTATTTTTTTAAAGTAAAAACTCCTTAACTAAGTTTTCGTAATGATTTAGCCCCTCCGTGAACAGCACCGTCAAATCTTAACAAATCGTTCTTTTTTAGCAAAAACTACATGATTTTTACTATAAACAACAAGCTTTTTGAAAACCAGATATAAAAATTCCAAATTAAACCTAATCTTTATAATTCCCAAATTCTTAAACCTAAATTAATGAACTCTAATTTTTGAAAGTGTGATTCTAAGTAGTTTTTATAGTTTGGAAGTCAATTGGGTGAGATTGGAAATGATTTGTTGTGTTGATTAAAACGAATTTGAGAGAAAAGCCCGTGAACTGAGAGAAATATTTTCGCAAATTGGGAGAAAGAGGAGAAAAAATCACAAATCTGAAGCTTGGAAGAAGATGAGGCAACTGTTTTACTTTGATCTTTAAAACATTGTTCTTCTTCTTCTTCCAACAAGTTTACTTAGAAGAAGAATTTAAGAGATTTTTAAATTGAATGAGCAACCCTAATTTATAAATTGGGGATTTTTAGTTTCAAATCGATTTTGAGTTTTCTTTTATTGAAGTCATTTCGTTTTTTTTGTAAAATACAAAACACCACGTTTTCATTTAACTGTAATCCGTTAAGATTTGATGGTATTGTTTTCAGAGGGGCTAAATCATTACGAAAACTTAGTTAAGGGGTTTTTGCATTACAAAAATAGTTGAGAGGTTTCTATCCGATTCAAACTTGGTTGAGAGGTTTTTTCACTAAAAACCCTTACTATAAAGTCATAAAAGTTTCATTTCATTACTAGAATGTATCTAACGTTTGAAAAATTACTAGAATATTTTTCAAAGCCAAAAATACCCATAAAATCTTTATTTGTCAGTAATACCAAAAACAGAATAACAAAAGTGAAATTATTTTTTTATTAGATGGAAGTACTTATTTATGGAACTGCCACCACCAGTTTTTTGGAGGTAGACTGGTTTATTCGGTAGATTTGTTTGGAAAATTTATGTTTAGACCCACTAAATTTAGTAGACATATTGTTCGACGGTGCAGATTCAGTAGATTTTACTATTTATGTTAGGTAGACTTGTGTAATTGGTATACTTGTTTGATGAAATTACGTGAAGATAGACTTTTACCATAAACATATCCACACACGGTACAGAGTTACTGGTTCGGTCGAGACTACATAGTGGTCGACTTGTATAGTCGGTAGACTTGTTTGTGACATTTATGTGAAGGTAGACTTAATACGTTGACATATTGTTCGACTGTGCATATTAAGTAGATTTTGAAGATTTATATTAGGTAGATTTGTTGAGTCAGACTTGTTTGATGAAATTACGTGAAGGTTGACGTATACCGTAGACATACCTACACACGTTGCCGAGTTACTGGTTTGGACGAGACTACGTAGTGTAGTCGCCTTATTGTATAGTCGGTAGACTTGTTTCTGACATTTATGTAAAGGCAGACTTAAGCAGTAGACATGTTGTTTGACGGTGCAGATTTAGTAGATTTAGAAGATTTACGTTAGGTAGACTTGTTGAGTTGGCAAACTTGTTTGATGAAATTACGTGAACGTAGACTTCTACCACAGACATATCTACACAGTGCAGAGTTACTAGTTTGGACGAGACTACGTAGTGGTCTACTTGTATACTCATTTGTGATATTTTAGTGAAGGCACACTTAAGCAGTACACATATTATGTGCAGATTTAATAGATTTTGAGGATTTACATTATGTGGACTTGTTGAGTCGGCAGACTTGTTGAGTCGGCAGACTTGTTTGATGAAATTACATGAAAGTCAACTTATACCGTAAACATATCTACACATGGTCTAGAGTTATTGGTTTGGATGAGACTATGTAGTGGTCAACTTGTATAGTCGGTAGACTTGTTTGTGACACTTATGTAAAGGCAGACTTAAGTAGTAGACATATTGTTTACGTTAACAATAGACTTTTGCTATGAACTTAGACATACCATGTAGACATATCTATATAAAGGTGCAGATTTAGTAGATAATGGGGTTTTGTCAAGGTAGATTTTTTTACAACCCACATTTAAATAGCAATGTGGGTGGTCGTTGTCGGTTCGTAGATGCCACAAAATTTATGAGGCCATATTTATGACCACCTATCGGACAGAGCTTACCAATTTCAATCTTCCTTTCCTTCTCGTTTCAAGATTTTCCGTTCATATGGCGATGGAGCAATTAATCCTTGTATATGATTGGAGATACCAGAAAAACCGCTGGTTTTTTTTTTTTTGTTAATTGTACAAGGGGAAGTCGAGTTATTGTTGCAGATCGTTGAACAAGTTTTGAAGATTTTGTTTCCATGGTGTATGAAGATTTTGGGTTTGACAAAAGCTTGCAAGACATCGAGTTGAGTTACATGCTTCAGAAGAAGGTTTTGTTAAACTTACCACAAGATACTCTGTGCGTTTTTGTTGGGAACAATCGACAATTTCAAAGGTATTTAGATCAGTGTAAGGAAGCATCTATTCGCTTATGTGTGACAATAAAAGAACAAAAGAAGGACAGCAGCAAGGAGGGTAAAAAACGGGCCAAATTTGATGAAGATGCAGAAAGTCACGTTGAAGAAGACGAAGATGAAGAAGGTGATATATTTGATTGCTGCGACGACTCTGATGGAGCTTCACAGGGTGATGATGATTATTCAGTATATGGGAAGTCCAAAAGCGAAGAACAAGATGAAAAGAAAAGTCAGACGAACATAAACAAAGCTTCAACGAAGAAGCCAAATATACTAGACGAGTACCAGGTTGTCGAAATGTCCGCCTTGAATGTCACTGTTGGACAACGATATGAAAACGAGGCATTGGATACAAGGCTCAAGATTCTTTCAGTTATAGATCATTCTGATTTTGATGTCGAATTATCAACCCCAACTTTGTATACGATGAAGTGTTGGGTCAAGCATTGTTCATGGAGACTGAGAGCATCACCGATTGGAGATAGCCTAAACTGTTATGTTCGGATCTATGTCAGAGATCATATATGTTCAATAACTGAGCATTCTGGACGTACTCGACAAGCAACTCATGAGATTCTAGGTATACTGTTCAAAGATTTTGTAGGTGGTGTTGGTCCAACCGTATTACATATTCATGTCTCTGATGCATTACAGAAATGATTCCGACTTAAGGTAACTGGAAGTGTCGACTTATCATCTGACTTTACTAGTTTGTATTGCAGTAAAACCGTTGTAAGCGTGGACTTATATCAATCATGGACACAATGTATATCATGGACACAATTGCACAAAATGGGAACTTTGGTATATTTCCAATTGTTTTTGGCGCGGTGGATTCAGAAAATGACGAATCTTGGGAATGGTTCTTTAAACAATTAAGCAATGTCATACCGGATGACAGAGGACTTGCCATTATCTCAGATAGGCACATAGCAATTGGAAACATCATAGGAAAGGTGTACCCTCTAGCAACTCGCAGAATTTGCACTTACCATCTGTATAAGAACATACTCCAAAGGTTTAGAGGTGGTGAGTCGTTCCGGCTTATTAAAAAAGAGGCAAATGCTTATCGAATATATGATTTTAACGCCATTTTTGAAGAGATTCACCAGGTGAATCATGCCCTTCATGCACATTTGCAAAAGGCTGATGTACGGTGCTGGACGCGAGTTTATTTCGACAAAGATAAGTACAACTTCACCACAACTAACATAGCTGAGTCAATCAACAAAGTACTGTCCGAGGCTAGAAGCTTGCCTATTATGCAACTTATAGACGCAATAAGGTCAATATTGACAAGATGGTTTGCAGAGTGGCGTAATGATGCAGGACTAATGAAAACCGTCTCAACATGTGGCATTGAGAAATTGCTTGCGGTAAACTTACCATTGATGATGTAACTATCTACTTTTTGATTATTTCACATAACTGCATCCACAGGGTCACGTAGAAAGGTGTAAGGATCTAACAGTCCAGGAGATTGATGCCCACCAATTTGAAGTCGGTGGTGGAGCATATGTTAATGTTGTCAATTTGATTGCACAGAAATATACATGTCGTATGTTTGAATTGGACAAGATACCGTGTATACACGATATTGCGGCTGCGGAGGCAAAAAGAGCTTCACCAATTTGGCTATGTTACAAATACTATCACACAAACTATCTTAGTAACGCATACGCGGCATCCATCAGCCAAGGGATAGACAATCACCTGTTCCGCATAGGTAGAAGCAAAGATATGCGTACCTTCCTCATTATGCCAACCTCCAGGAAGGCCAAAGAAGTGCAGTTTAAATCAGCCATGTAAATTGCTTTGGCGAAGAAAGTTCCTCGGAAATTTCCTACATGCTCAAAATATGGTCAAACAGGCCATAATGTGAGGACTTGTTCTTCTTAGGTTGTGCCTCGCTTACCTTGTTATCCTAGTTATGTAAACTCTTCTCTGGAAGATGAATAGCTTCACAGACATTTCTCATGTTACAGGTGAAGATAAGTGAACAGAAGAAATGAGAACACCGGAGACAACGCCGCCGATAACGCAGACAAAAACTAAGACAGTAGTCGCAAATAACCAGAGGACTATCAGAATTCCGTCGTCGAGAGACCGAAAGAGAGAATGGGCGAGAGAAGAGAAAGTAAAAAATCTCTATAAAATTATGAAAAGTTATCCCAAAAGTAAATCTAAAGTAAATCTGAAAAGGAAGTAAAAAGTTTTTTTTTTAAGAAACAAAAATTAATAAATTATATTCAAATGGCATACATTGTAATCATATTTCTCAACTAAGGGTTACACGTAATCTCCTATGTGTTTTACTTCTCCAAGATTAAATGAAGTTATCTCTATATTATTATTTGAGTAGACATTTACATAAATGAACATTGATTTGTAAGATATTACAGAATATTTTACATAGATGAGCATTGATTTATAAGATATTATATAAATAAACCTTTACTTATAAGATATTACATAAATAAACTTTACAAATATAAAAAGCTCAATTAAATATTCCTCCGTAAAAGATAGTTAAATATAAAACTCACAGATTTGGTTTGAATATATATGGATATAAATCAAAATTGTATTTAGTTTCTTTACTTATTAAAATTTTAAAATATATTCTATTATTTTAAGTAATAATCAATTTTTTTTGTCAACATAATAATCAATCCATATATTTAAAATATATATTTATACTTTTGTAATATTTTTATTTGTATTTTTATAATTAATTAATATCATTTTCAAAAATCAATTCAATTATTTTTATTAAAAAAATGAATTTTTTTTTTAAATTTTAAATTGTATTTTTTTACAAGTTGGTTGAAAAAAGATTTCAGTAAATTGTGAAATAATTTAAGTAAATGGATTTGTCCACTTTGACAATCGTATATATAATTATTATTAACACATATTATAGAATTTATTAACTAAAAATGATAGTTTGATCTCTAATATCATATTTACAATTAAATTTTTATTTTATGGATATATATATATATATATATTAATCTATGTTGGTATGCATATAAGTATATATTAACATCATATCACTTTCACATTTAAAACTTATAAATAATTAAACCGCGTAAAAAAACTAACCCAAAGTTCTATTCGATGGATATATATATATAAGTAAATATCGGTTGTGTGATATTTATATATAAATTTTTATCTAATTATCATCAATTTTATTTATTTATATTTTTTTAAAAGATTTAACAACCAATTTTAATTTAATCAAAAATTTAAAATTAATTTTAGACAATTTAGAAAATGTTATCCCGCATAATGTGCGGGCTAATTCCTAGTTTTAGTAATAAATGATAGTACTGGTACATTATAAGTAATTTCCCATATTTAAATGAATGCAACTTGAATCGTAATAACTTTTGCAGAAAGAATCATGCTGAAAGCTGAAGAAAATAAAAAACGTGGAAGGAAAAACAAAACAGAGAGGATCAAATCGGTTCTAGCAATCATACAATTTAATTGTCCAGAAGGAAATTAGAGAAGAAGTTCTTGTTGTATTGTGTTATAATAATATGACTTCAGACTTTTAGTTTGATTATCAATATTCTCTTGCATTTTTTATAAATAATTTTTCTTTGATGACTGTAATAATATTTTTCATCCATCGGTTTTCGAATGTTTACTTGGTATGCATATTCTTTCCGTAGTATTATTTATCTAAATTTCAATGTTTCAATAATTTTAAAATTTTAAATTTTCTTTTTAAGTTTTTGTTTACACATATATTTCATTGATTTTATCTTCTTTTCATGCTTTTAAATTATAATAATTTTTTTTTGCCTTCTTTTTCTATGTTTTTATTTTATCGTATATTTCTCTTTATTATTAACAACTTGTTATTTATTCTATTATTAATTGAAAATTCTTTTTTTTGGTCTTATAGTTCTCTAGTTGCAATTTTTATTATATATTAGATTTTATCCTAATATTTGATGATACATGTTGAAGACGAGACACATGGGATTCTTAATGTAAGAAAACTATTTGAGATGGATTTGGGGAAAGAAATATATCTTTAGATATTTTCTGATATTTGCCACAGGTATGTTCTGTAATGTCCTGTATTCTTATCCATTTATACTTGTTCATATTAAGGCCATGAATGTTTGCAAGGTTTTTAGTTTTTGGATTCTGGCTTTTAGCTTTTAGTTTTTGACTATTGGATTTTGGTTTTTTAAATTTTGGTTTTTGATTTTGTTGTAGATTTTTGTTTCTTAAAACCTTGAATGGTATAATTTGTTTAGTTTCTGGTTTTTTTTAGCAATATTTCTTTAAAAGAAAAACATTTCTATGCTTTTTAATTTTAGTTCACTTTTGTGTGTTATAAAATTACAAAATCAAATAAATAAAATTGAATTTTCAAAATCATACATTTTTATAAAAAAAACAATAACTGACAAAAATTAATAATAAAAATTTTAAAATTTTAATTTTTTTTCTACAATAAAAAATGATAGTTAATGAGGTTATTGTAGAATGAGGTTTTGTTTTGCTTCTTCATATTTTTCTTTTAGAAATGCTATTTTGTTTTGCTTTTATATTTTTATTAAATAGTGATTGAGAAAAATAGCAGTATTTAAAAAAAAACAAATTAAAAAAAAACAACAACTTACGGTGGAAAAACTCATATATAGTAGTTTTTGGTTTTTGTTTATAAAATATGAAAACTCTGAAAAACTAGTTTCCCTAACATTTAGGGAATCCATTTCTGCAAAAACTTGAATGGCTAATAAAATGGTTTTTTGAAAAACAAAAACCAAAATCTATTCTAAAAACTACAAACAATCAAGGTTTAAAAATGATTAGGATCTTACTATAAGTTAATATCATTTCCCTAATTACATCTTATCAACTTCTTAGCAGTTCAAAGTTGTGATAACAAGCAAAATACACTATAACACATTATGTATATATTATTACATTTAACTATGTATTGTCCGTGCTACGCGCGGATTATTTTTGTAAAGATTTTCTTAATATAAATGTGTTATAATTTAAAAATATAATACGACAGAAGAAATATAGTCATTTAATTTTAAAAACGATGTCAAAGAAAAAACTTTTGTTTTCAATGATAATACATCAAAAGAAATATGATGATTTAAATTAAAAATTTTACTAAGTTGAAAGTTTAAAACTATTAGCTAATCAAATGATTTTAATGTGTTGAAATCATTGTTTTTATTTGTTATTCTAATTATGTTTTTGTTCTTAATTGAATTCTCTCTTTTTTTTTCTTTCAAATATTCCAAGTTACACCAATCTACTATATATCTCATTTTTCAAATCTCTTAAGTCACACCAATACTCTAATAATATTTATGATTACCTCTATGATTTTTGTATAGTTTTCTTGTTTGGATGTGGATTTAAACGTGATTCCTTAATTTATGCACCATCATGTATGGTTCTATATAAATATTGATATACATACTGGAAGAAAGATGGATATCTTTATACTTATATAACGAACGATGCCATTTCTCTTCTTAGATTTCATTACCTAATTTGATACAGATTTCAGTTCCTATCTATGCGAACGATATAATTTGATATAGATTTTTATTCCCTGTCAAACGTTTTCTAGTTTTATGATACCCAAGAATATTTGGAATCATGATAAGACAATAATAATTGGAAATGAAACAATAAAGGGGTTCTGAGTTTGAAAACACCCCCAACTTTGCAAATTTTCCAACAAAAAAAAAGGCACAAGGACGCTTCCAAGTTAGCTTTGTGATTTTATAACAAAGTTATAAAGCTTCATACCTTCATCTAAGCTTAGTGGCTCTCGATATGTATAAGTTGTAACATTGAAACGGTAAACAACGAATGACATACAAATTTTAGGAAAAAAAAAGAAAACAGAGATCAGACCATATATTCTCAAATCTAAATACATAATTTTTAAGTCAGAACATAACAAAGTCAGACATGTCAGAAATTCGTTTGGCCAAATATATCAAAACGGACGCAAAGTGTTCTGATGCATATTCTCGACATAGAGCTGCAGAACACGAAAACACAATCATAAAATATAACGTTGGCCTAACAAAATAGCCAAGTTTACAAAAGTAAAACATCTCAATTAAAAGCTTAACTCAACGGAAAAGAAGCAACAGTAGAGGCCTTAATTTCTTAACTACATGTAGATTGTAAATTCGAGTTTTGAAAACAGAAAAATGCAAGCGATGATTATTTCCAACTACTAAATCACTCCACTCAATTTTTTTTCTCACTCCACTCTATTAGACCTTATAGATTTTTTTTTCATCGTCATAATTTAGTGAATTATCACGCTAAGTATTTCTCAACTAATTTGATCTGAATGACATGAGTATAACTATGCATTGAGTATTAACTATACTAATCCATTAAAGGTATGTGAACATGTGAATATTTGCTATTGCATGTCTATATGTATACTCTTGACTAAGAATGCATTAATTAAATGCAGCTTTGTTGTAAATTAGAACCAAGCCAGAAACAGCTTTCCAATTTTCCCCAACCTGAACCTTTCTGATTTCTCATGAAAATAGTAAACAAACTGATGGAGTACTCTCTGTTTACTTGGTTGTGAAAACAAACAATATCAGATTGTCCTTATAGTTGTGTTACTTACCTAGCCATGTGTTGACACATTTTTTGCTATTTTTTAAGAAGCAGGTTATTTCCTTGAATGAGGAATTGGCGATACTTGGTGTGTCCACAAAATTGAAAATTCAACCTCAAGTGGCCCACAAATGAATAGATTCATAATCTATTCAAACAGTCATATAAACCTTGCACAACCTGATTTTGAAGCCAAAAAACAGAGAAGCATGTGAATTAGGAGGACTCTTAATTATGATAACCTTAACATTATTTTCCTGCTAGTATGTCACAAGTGACTTGACAAACGACAGAGGCTTAAACAGTGCCGGACCGATCAATTTGGAAGCCCGCATCTAACTTTTTTAAATATGCCCTTTTATATATTTTTCAAAATTAAAATAATAAAAAAATAAAACAAAAACTTTATAAAACAATTAAACTCCATAAACGATTTGTAAGAAAATAAAAAGATTCAATAAAACATAATAGTTTTATTACTGAAATATAGATCTTCTTGCATTTTTCCGTGTAAAATCATTCATTAAACTGTCGTAGTCGAGTTTTTCAACCATAACTGTCTCAATTGATAACAAAGCAAACTCATTTTGTTGTTTCTGATGATAAAGATAATTAAAGAGATTCTGCTAGAGCAAGTTGAGGAATGTAACAGACTATAGATGGACGCGGATTCACTTGGGGGGGGGTGTGGGGGGCGAAGCCCCCAGGGTACGATTTTCTTATTGGGTTAGATTTAAGTTTTCTTTTATCTAATGGGTACGGTTTCCTTATTGTGCTAGATTTAGGTTTTCTTTAGTCGGTTTTCTTCAAACTATCATTGATGGCCGATATTAGTTTTTTTATATCAAACAAAAACCCAAAAGTTTGTTTATACTTTTGGAATGGTTCAAACCTGGACTTGAGGTAAACTAGAGTTTAATCTCTAATATTTTTTTTTTAACAAAAAATATGCTCTTTTAGAGTAGATGCCGCAAAAAATATGTCCTTTTATAGTGGATGCCCGCGGCGGTCGCCTCCCTCGCCTGCTCTCAAGGCCAGGTTTGGGCTTAAACTTGCAGAGGCTTTACCTATCCAATAACAACTATTTAGTAATTAAAATGAGCTAAACGTTACAATATGTTTGACTTATACAGAAATTAGTTTAACGAAGCATAAATAGTAGTAGGTTAACTTACAGAGTGGACAATGTATGGAGTTTGAGAACATAAGAGCATGTTTAATGCAGATGTTTAGGAAGAGTGCTTAGATAATTTTTTTAAAAAATTAAATCATAAAAATAGAATAATTTGAGCATTAATGCTTAAATAAGAGTTGTAAGCAGCGATGCTTAACAGATACTAGCAGATATATGTTATAAAATAAAGATGATTTTAAATTTAATAATTAAATAATATTTAAGCACCTTTTTTAGAGTTGCTACTATTGAACATGGTCTAATATTCCACAACCACGATAGTCCATTAGTCCTTTATTCAGGGATGCCAGTGAAGTCTATTAGGACCATCGCCTCTGCCATGGTGATAAGAATAATAAGGGCTAGGACATTAGAGCTATCGTCTCTTTATTGTGCGAAGGGAAAAAGTCAAAGAGAAAATTACAATGAAATAGTAGAGGACTGCAGAATGAAGAAGTTATTAGGATTCCTAGCATTGACTTTAGTGTGCATAAGCCATCACTGCTTCTTTTCAGTTATTTTGCAACTGTCCTACGCAAAATTGTACAATTAAACGTTCTCTGCATACATAAAACAAATTATCTTCATACATCAGTGCTAAAATCCAACTGTAATTTAAATATGAAAAAAATACCCAATTTTCATGTTTTTCCTTGTAACCCAAAAACACCCATCGCTTCTTCGAGGTTTTCTGATACAGTGTCTTACAGCGTGGATATTTTCAAGTATCCAATATTTTGCATCATATAGAGATTTGGCTCAAAATCCAGTGAGAGCAGTCTTACTTAATGTCACCCTCTTGAATCTGAAGGGACTATTCTGCAATCCGCCTTTTTTGGCGAACGCCACATTGAATTACTTGAGAATGAGTTATTATCGTTGAAAACAATGGAAAGACAGATGGATGGATAGTTAACTATAGTGAACTCCATAGGCATACCTCTGTTTGGTCTCTCCTGCATGTTGGTTTGCAGATTCACCGACTCTTTGCATCCCCTCCTTCTCCGTGTGCTAAAACGAAACGATTGCAAAAAGAACCAATCTTCGTTAAATGGAAAGTAGATCGAGATTGAAGATGAAGCGCTGATGGATAGCAGGTAATCACATATGTGAGATCCTTTTAGTCATCCTGCATTTGAAAAAGGAATTATGAGACGTTTCCTAATTTTTGATATGGGAAGTATATTGGTCTAATATGGTGTTTGGAGCTATCAAAATCTAAGGGGGAGAGAAAGTGTTTTCGTAGGTGTATCGTGATGATCTACAAACGTTTTGTGACGTTGAGCATCCAATTTATGTGTGGAAGATTTATAATGACATATGGTTTGAGTTTAGATTGAGGAGAAGATCAAATGTTTTTTTATTATCAAAGGTTTTATCAAAGCTGATCATGAATCGTGAGTTTCATGAATGTGGCATCCTCTCCTGAATTTCTAAAAGCTGAGGTGGACACACTCAGAGCCTACTTTTATTAGAGTAGATTTGACCTGTATAGTTGTTTAAAATTGTTCCATTTGGAGATAAACAAACAAATAAGTTTGTATGGGAGTCATGTGCGGAAAGCGCGTTAAAAGAGGTCTTCAAGAGACCATCTCGTCGTTTGTTTCTGTTCCTTCTCTATCTGTCACCAGCCTGTTTCCCTCTTTCTTTAACTTCCTCGTTTTTTTTTCTTTCTTTTTAACCTTCCTCGTTTTCCCTCAACACTTTATGTGCATAGATTAATCTAACATATATATTATTGAGAACATAACAATTGAATGATCCAATTTCTTGCGAGAACAGTATCTACATTATTGTTATAACTGCGGAACCCCGAACTAAAACTCAAACTAATAAGTATTTAAAGTTTGTTAAAAAAAATTATGACAAAATTTGTTATAGACAATGAGTAGGTTAGTGGTTCTCACTTGATGGGGAGTATCCTTGTAGCCTGTAGGTGCAGCCTATGGATCGATTTTCTTCAAACGAGATCTGACAACTCCCAGCCAATCGAAATGATGTCATTATAGTATTACAATGTCACAGTTTAGACCCATTAAAAAACTGGTGAGTGGACTATTCGACACGGTTACACTCACTCCAAAGAGTAGTCGAGTGTTAAAAGCTCAAATTATTCCTTATTTGTAGTAAAATATTTTCAATAGATAACTACATCTATGACATTATTATAAACAATAACCATAAAAATACGCAAATCATGAGTCTGAGAGACCAGATCAGTTGCAATATTCTTACTTTTTTTTTTTTGAATATTCTTACTTTACGTTAATCATTTTTGCTATTGTGTATATTTTTAATGGTAAGAATACCCGATACTATATAATTTTGACCGTTTAAAATTTAAGGATTGAAGGTTTAATCATGATAGTCTCTGGAGATCAGTATAATTTTTGATCCAGAATCTCCTATTTATTAGCAATACACCAAAAAACTCTGTACTCGATTAGATTGAAATATTGGTTTGATATTCTTTAGTATGACAAATGTATACAAAAAAATAACAATAATAGAACAAGTTGGTTTTCGTTAATAAAAATAATAGAAGGAATAATACTGCAATTCCATTGAATAAATAAAGAGGTTGGTAGCTTGGCCTATAAA
Organism: Eutrema salsugineum; assembly: GCF_000478725.1. Taxonomy (NCBI): domain Eukaryota; kingdom Viridiplantae; phylum Streptophyta; class Magnoliopsida; order Brassicales; family Brassicaceae; genus Eutrema; species Eutrema salsugineum. The sequence goes on along the minus strand of NW_006256901.1, from coordinate 7,253,247 downwards.
AGGATAAAGAGACCACCAAAAAAAAAAAAACTCGGTAATTGCTAACCAAACCATCCTTGAGTACTTAAGAAAACTAAAGAAAATAAACATGAAGATCATTATCTCCATATTGTTTGTAGCCTCACTTCTTCTTATCATTTCATCTCTTGCTTCGGCTACTGTCTCAGGTTTGTTATTCTCATCAAGACTCTTCCTTACTTCTTTCTTCTTTCATATAATTAACTAAGATATATTGGTCCAACTAATTTAGGTAATAATTGTTTGTTTATGTTCGCATTTCTTTTGAATTTACAATCCTAGTAAAGAAATTCTAAAACTTGTAATCAAAAATACAAAATTCGGTTTGTGTTTATAAACAATCATGACTTGGTTGAACTTATTGGTTTAGCTAAAATACAAATATTCAAAAAAAAGAGTGGAAGTGAAGTTAATCTACATGGCTTAAGATGCAAACTCATTAAGGGATATAACATGTACACAAATTTTGAAATGAACTAGTTTATGGTGATGAAGGTGGTGGTGGTGGCGCGGTAGCTCCCGCGCCGGAATTGAAAGATGGAGCGGCGTTAGAGAAATGGTGTGGAGGGAAGTGTGAAGTGAGATGCAAAAAATCAGGGATGAAGGATAGATGTTTGAACTATTGTGGGATATGTTGCAAAGAGTGCAAGTGTGTTCCTTCAGGAACCTATGGAAATAAGGATGAGTGTGCTTGTTATCGTGACAAGCTCAGCAGCAAAATGACTCCCAAGTGTCCTTGATTCTACATCTCGATCAATCTCCATTTCTAAATAATTAAATAAGAGAGATCTGGTGATCTTTTGCTTATGAGTTTGGGTTTTTTTTGTTTGTAATTCCTGGTGATTCGACTGATTATCATGTGAAGTTATAAGTCTATCAAACAATCGTAGCTATCTATATATATTAGTACGTATTACTCCACAAAAAATGTTGTTTAGTATTTTCACCAATTTGTTTGTTTGTTATTTGTTGTTGTTAAAGACCAATTTGTTTGTTTTTCATCCTTTTGAAGTAACTCATAGTAAATGAGTAATAATGCAAGTTTCCAATTTTTTTTTTTGGGAAATTCTAATCTTATATATAAAAATGACTAACTCTCTCCATATGAATGATACATCAGCATTTGAGATTCAATATGGAATGACATGTATCATACTTTTTAATTTAAAGTTACAATTTTTTTTAAAAAAATTAATTAATAAATTTTTAATATTAAATTTTAAACCACTCAAAGAAAATAAAAAGTTTTTATATTAATTAATTCTTAAATGATATTTATGTAAATATTAACCAAAAAGTTATGTTATAATTAATTAAAAATATTGGTTTTTTGCATAAATTTTTGATTTCTAAATGATATTATATTTTAAATTGATTGATTTATTATAATATACTAACATATAACAAATGATGATTATATTTTTTTAAATACGAAAATATATAAATTTGAAATAGTTGAAGAAAAAAACCGGTACGTTACATGCATGTATTCACCTAGTATTAAGAAACGATATAATATGTAATTTCAATATGTGTAAGAAAACCATTGTTCTAAAATACTCACGTAACGACGATTTAATGCTTGAACATTTGGCTCTGGCACGTATGTTATACGTTCTTCTAAATTTCCCATATACAACGATGTTGTTTAAGTGTCTATTTGTAACAAAACACTAATTAAAGAGGTGTAAATGTTTGTCCATAATATCATTTAATTATAGGTTGATTCTTACTTGGAAAAATCAAGTATATCATTTCACTATTTGAGTTTATTCCTCATATTAAATTAGTCATTTTTAATTATCCATTAAAAATCATTATGTCACTATTTACTATAAAAAGTTATAGTTATATATTTTATAAAGTTCTAGGAAAAAAACCTTGAAATACACCAACTATATAAATTTGGAAGAAAATTGTATGAACTATTTTGGCTCCCAAAAAAATACATGAACTATTGATTGTTCTGTATTTAATACTCAAATTATTAGTCACTCATATTTTAGTACTCGAACGATTAAATTCTGTGTATTTGATATAATTTGCATTGTCAAAATACAATTTTGGTTTCTATTTTGGCTCTCCAATCATTCTTCCAAATTTTATATAATCAAGGTATTTTTAAAGTTTTTTCCTTAATTTGTTTTGGTTCTATACGGTGGTAAGTTTGTCACTCAACTAGCATCCAACGTATTCTAGAATACTTGAAAAAAATACTTTTTTTTTGTCGACGAAAAAAATTACTTTAAAGCAATATGTATGGAACATATAAAATAAATATATTGTATGAAAAAAAAATATTGTATGAGAATGGCTTGTACCGATATAAACAATTTAATGGACAAATTTTGAAAAAAATAATCCAAATTTGTATTGTACCAATGAATGAGCGTGTTCTATTATGAGAAAGGAGATGAACGTGTTTGGTAATTAATTATGATGCAGTTGCGACAACTTTTACGAGGTTTTAAAAATGTCTGACCATCGTGTTAGGTTCATCACGTGCTTGAACTACTTCCTTGTCTACGTTTTCGTTTTTCTTATTTCAATAACTTTTCTGGGCATAATGAGGCAAACAATTTATAAATTCATTTTAACTCATTATCATAATCCATTCGTTTAATTTTTTGGAGCAAAATGCTTCTGCAATAACTGGTAATCACACGACAAATATATCGTCGGTGTATTGTAAATAACGTGACTGGCGATGATTCACTAGTCTTTATCACATGTTTATGGTGATGCAATGTTATGTTCCATATGTTTCATGATTGTTTTTTTTTGAACTAATTTCATTGTTGCGTACCACTGTTATTATTAAAAATACTTTTTAAGAACATATTTTTTGTTATGTAAAATTATTTTAAACCAAAAATTAATTTTATAAATGACTTGCAGTAAAGAAAACATTTGTTTTTAAATTGGCTTGCAGCATTCTTGACAATCAGAAAATAGAGAAATGTTTGAAAAAAAGAAAGAGAGTAAGACCAACTCCATTGGTTATTTTTGTTTTCTCAAGATTTAACTTTATTACTTAAGAAGTATCAATTACATTATCCAACGTAAATAAGAATTCTTTGGCCAACTTGTCCGCCTCACAATTCAAAGAACGGTGAATGAATTTAAAAGAGATAGAGATAAAAAGCAATGCCAAATCTCGAATATCCGCCAGAATAGTTGCAATATCGTTATTCGAATCTGGTGATGATAATGTGAAGCAAAAATTGCACAACCAAAACTTATTAAGAAATTTAAAAAGATTTGAAATCTCTAGGGTTTTCTCGCAAGAACACAAAATTAAAAGAATTTTTTTAATGTTGTAAAAAATGTTTAGTTTTATTGCTTAAAGTTGCAAAAAGTTAACATACTGAATCAAGATCTCAGGATGGATTCTCGTAATATTTCTTTATCGTCTCGCGCAGCCTTCGCCTCCGCACTTCGCCTAGGGTTTTTACGTGGACTTCATCCTTCTCGGCCTAGGCCTGCTAATCATCGATCACCTGGTTCAGCCCACAGAAAAGGAACCGGTTCGGCCCACGAGAAGGGGATCAGCTCGGCTCAACAAGAGAAGGACCAGCTCGGCCCATTTCTTCTCCTGCATGGATCGGCCCACTTGTCCTCTCTCTCGCGGCTCGGCCCATTTCACACCTTGTCGTGGCTCGGCCCAACCCAGGAAAAGCTCTACTTGGAATTGATCATGGGCCTGATATTGTCTTTTGAACACTTAGTAATTTTCAGGATGACTAAACTTGTTGAGGTGAAAACTGACCCCACACGCTCTATATAAGGGGTCTTCAACTCTCATTTTCTTCTTAACTTCAGATTTCCAAATTCTCACAAAGGTAGCTCATTCTCTCTTCTTTCTCTCTCTAACTTATTAATTTTCCGGCTAGGATTTTTGTTGTTTCCGCCGAGTCTCCGCCGCGCCGTCAATATCGCACGGTGACTTGAAATGCACCGTCAAACTTCCGTCAAAGTTTCTTGCCGAGCTGTGCCCTGTGTTTCGAGCCTAGCTTTATTTCTTTTAACTCCTATATCTGCGTGTAGATATATCGAACCGAGCTGATGATTCGTTGGATTCCCACTTTAATTATGAAATGCGTTTTCCAAATGACGAGGCGACGAATTCAACAAGCTCTTCCAGCATGCGTTCCATTAATGACGAGGCGACAATCTCGACGAGCTCCTCCCGTGCGCATTCCATCGATGACGAGGCATCTGTTGTATCGAGCCACTGACGCTTGCTCTGTAAATACTGAGGCACCTGATTCGAGGAATTCTTCTCGGGATCCCGCTTCCTACTGAGACAAGACTATAGACTTTGCCGCGGTGAAAGCTGAAGAGGAAGCCTTCCCGTTTGATCCAATCGAGGCAAAGCTTGAATTGGAGCGTCTGATGGCGAGCCGAGGCGCTTTTTCTTCAGGGAGGAAGAAAGTTCGACAAGGGAAGAGGCAAAAACTTGATCCGCCCAGTTCTACTCTCTCGACCCCGGAGTCCCTCGAAGCACACGATACCGTTTCAGAATTTCCGAGGCGGTTGAATTCATTGTTCTTGGGTAGACTGAGCGGGCTGACCAACCTCCTGCAAATCATTTTACTGTATACGAAGCATATTTTGAACTGTGCTTCCTCTGGTTCCCGATCCCCAAAGTGATCCTCGAGTACTTGTGGAAACATGGGATCTCGATCGGTCAGATAATGCTGAGAGGTTTACGGCATATGATCGGTATTCTGGTTCAAAGTTTTGAGTGTGGGATCGATGTGAAGCTGAACCACCCCGGGGGGAACTAAATTTTACATCCAACAAGTTGAAACTTCAGATTATCGGCGGTTTCCCGAGCAAAGATAGTTTCTGGACTGAGCGCTTTTTCTACGTTCAAGTGAAAGAGGCGTCATTAGACGAAGGCTTTGTTCAGAGGGTCAAAACGGATTGGGGACCATTTGGTAGTCGATCCGAAGCCTTGTCTTGGCTCGGAACCTTTCCATATTTTGTATTATTTTTCTGACCTAGTTTATTTTCCCTTCTTTTTACAGTTTAGAATATTCTCCCTCCTATTCCCGACGATCTGTTTACTGTTCGTGACGCCTTTGCTGCTGGGAAGGTTAACTAGAAACGTCACTTCTCTCTTGAAAGAATTGAGAGAGCCTGATTTATTCTAGCCGGAGTCTCAGTTAGCTCATAATCTTCTAAGTGTTCAGTCGATATGAGAGAGAAGATAGTTATAATTACCCTCAGAGAGCAGAAGAGAAGGGAGGCCGAGGAGGCTGAGAGACGAGCCGAGGAGGCTGACAGACGAGCCGCAGAGGCTTCTAAGTGAGGCGAGGAGAACATCGAGTAGACTGGTGAGACCACTAAGCCTGATGAAGAGGCGTTGACTCGAGAGAGACTACCGACCCCTGATAATCCAAGCGAAGAGGCGCTTGTTGCTGATTCAGGTGCGGCCAAGGCAGATGATGTTGAACAGGGGGAGATCATTCCCGAGGCGTCCACCAAAACGCCAAGCGCACCAAAGGAACCTTCCACGCCAACTGCCTTGGCGATACTTGCGTTCCTGCAATCGGCAAGGCCCCCTGCTTCCAATCTTGTGAAGCATGAGGCGATGAGCCGCAAACGATCTGCCGAGGAGAAGGCTAAAGGGATAGCCTCTGCGAAGGATGAGGTGCCAAAGAAGAAACAGAAGGTGGTCACCAAGAAGCTTGTTGTTGATGATGCCAAGGCTTTGGCGTCGCTATTCTCGAAGGTGAACAATGCCAGCGTCGTTTTGCCACACCCTGAGAGCCTTAGGCGGTCGAAGACTTACGCCGTGATGGCACAATGTGGGAATAAGGTATGACTCATCGTTTTGTCTTGATAGTTTTATCTTTTTTAGTATCGGTGCTCGATTCTGATCCTTCGTTTTTCTTTCAATTTAGTTTTACGCTGCAGTTAACGTGATGATGGCCTGCTATGAGGCTGACGCGCTTAAGTACAAGAGCCACCTTGAGAAGGCTAAGCAGGAAACTGCGACGTTTAAGGGCGAGCTGGAGAGGGCCTCGGGTGAGAATGCGAAAGCGTTAACCCGGATTGATGCGCTCGAGGAGGAGAAACGGGCCCTAAAGGTGGATTATGACAAAATGGCCACCCGCTTTAAAGAATTGCGGGTAAGGAACAACAGCAAGATCGCCTCCCTGAAGAGGAAGAATGTGGCGAAAGACTCCCTTCTCGAGTCAAGGGTCAAGATTGTCTGAAAAATGGCCAGACGTAAGGAGCGGCTAAGTTTCAAGGGCGTCTCTCTGAGATCGAGAAGAAGATGGAAGAGTTGGGGAAAGCCAAGAGAGACAAAAGCGACATTGGCCAAATCAGGAGCGACCTCGTGCTCATCAGCGATCTCCGGAAACCAGGCGCCAGACTTGACGCCGAAGAGGAGAAGCTGAAAAGCTGGGAAGCCGAGGTTGTCAGGGCAGAGGAGATGTTAGAGCGTGTCGTGGCGGAATTGAGGGATAAATTAGCCGTCTCGCCAATTTCTCCATATTTTGTTGATTCTCGCTTGGGTAACAAGCCGCTCGAGGTCACTGCCGCTGCGGTTGGAGTCACTGATCCGACGGGTTCTAACATCAACACCCCGAGAGCTGGTGATCTTGCTGCCGAAGCTGTGTCTAAGCCGCACCGAGAGGGATATTCTTCTATTTCTTTGCTTTTGTACTTAATTTTTTTGTGCCTGGATGGCTTTACCCATACTGTCTTTCTGTGGTTTTTGCTTCTGAACTTTGTGCCTGGACGGCTTTATCCGCTCTCTTTTTTATATTTGTTGAACCTTGAGCATGGACGGCCTTATCTGTGAATGTTTGCCTTAGTTAATTTTTGGTGCTTAGTTATTCCTAATCGTTTTAAGATGGATCTCTGTTGTGACGAATCGTTTCAGATCGTTCCCTCCTTTATACTTGGGAGCAGTGTTAGACCTATTTTTCTGTTGTAATGATTCTGTATCTTATTTCTCCGAGTGGGTAAATATTTTTCTAAGAAATGTTTCCTGAGGCGATCGGTGTTTCGTAGGGTTCTTGGCGTAACCGAGGTGTTAATAACGAGGCGTTAAGCCAGATTTGTTGTTTATGACAAAGATATGTTATTCTTTGAAATATGACTGAGGACCGACGTTTTCGAGTTGATAAGTATGTTTAGTCGATTTTCTAGGGCTCACTTTGGTCTTTAGGGATTGCGATATAGTCTCGACTTACGTTCCCATGTACGATACTGAACTGATGCGACCGATGTGTTTGGTCGAAGATTTGTATAGCGCGCTTTGTGTTTGTCTGTGGAGGATGTAACTTGCACCCTCGTCCTAGGAAAGGTGGTAAATATTCCATTTAGAGATCTTTGTGTTTGTTGTCTCGCTGTGGCCAGCAACGAGACAAGGTGTATAATGTTTGGATACCGAAGTGATACGGTAATAAGTAGAAAGTTTGCCGAAGCGATGTGGTGACAAGTAGAAAATTTGCCGAAGCGATGTAGTGACAAGTAGAAAATTTGCCGAAGCGATGTCCAAAACAGTGAAAATTAAGCACTTTTTCAGACAAGTGAAAAACTAGCCGAAGTAAAACAAACTTGAAATAAGTATTTCGACGAGCCAAAAATGCGTAAGTATATTGTATACGTACCCACTCCCTCCCCCCTTTTTTAGTAGGGGGGACAGCTGAACCAGTCCGAGGATAGGCTGCCTAAGTCCCCTTTGCAGAGATCAAACCGTCCTGTAGTACCGAGCCGTTGCTTGTTGATAATTCTGAATCCAAATCAGGGCTTGGTCGCGCTTCTCGTTAACTAAATAGAGCTCTGTCCAGGCAAAAGTCTTTGTCATATACCGGGGAAATCCACCTCGGGAGGGATCACACATTCTGCCTCATAAACGAGGGCGAATGGAGTTTCTCCGGTGGCTCAGCGTGGAGTCGTCCACTGCGACCAGAGTACTTCTTCCAGCCCGTCTGCCCATTTTCCCTTCTTAGCGTCAAGCCGCTTCTTCAATCAGTCCAAGATTGTTTTGTTGGATGCTTCAGCTTGTCCATTTCCCTAGGGATACCTTGGCGTGGATTTACTTAGGCGGATTTTACACTTCTCGCAGAAATCTTCAAAAGGAGTGGAGATGAATTGGGATCCATTGTCAGTGACTATCTCGTAGGGAACCCCATGTCTACAGATGATGTTCTTCCAGACAAAGTGTTCGACTTAGGCATCCTTTATGCTCACATAGGAATCTGCTTCCATCCATTTCGAGAAGTAGTCGGTGCGAAACATTAGGAATCGCTTCTGTTTCAATCTATGAAGAGGTCCAACTATGTCCATCGACCATCGCATGAAGGGATATGGTGATGAGATCGATGAAATCAGCTTGGTTGTTTGGTGTATGGTTGATGTGTGCTATGGTGAGGGTGTGTCAAGTTTTACCCTAAATGAAATCAACAGCTGATTGATTGTAGTACTTAGGGATCGAATCCACAGGGAAGAAGGATCTTTCCTGCAAAAGCTTTCAAATGAAATATGAAGTAAGGAAGTCTAGAACTAGGCAATTTTTGTAGAGGTTTTGGTGGTGTTTTTAAAACGTAAAAACTAATCTTAACGAGAAAATACAAGAATTAAAATGACCTATAACGAAACTTAAAGAATTATACTAAAAACGAGAAAACGGCTATACCTAAATGCTAGTATGAAAATCTACTTGAATGAAGAAAAATAACCTAAGGACTAAAACTTGTTTTGAAATCGGCGAAAACTTATAAAGGCGAGGCGCTGGGTTTTCAGGGAAATTATCTTCCGGGGGATGAACCATTCAAAACGTTGCTAAAGAGTAAATTAAAAAGATCCTAGCCAAAACTTTTAGAACTCGAGTCACAAACGTATGAATACGCCACTGTCATGATCATAACCAACTATCTCTCTCAACCCTGACCAGTAGGTTTCCACTCTGGCCCTGGAAAAGAAATGATGCGATATGCTTAAGACTCATCAATATTCACAGCTCTCCCATAGGTAGGTTTCCACTCCTATGTTCGATCTGCTCTTCCCGAACTAGATCTGGCCTCGAATGAAAACTTTCGCAACACCCAAAACCTAGATCGGATTGTAGTTCATGACGCTACTCCCATGCATTATAAATAAGTTTAGAAGATAAATTTCTAGGATTGGGCTTCAATAGCTAATGGAATCCTCATCGAACATATATAGCCCCCATTGAAAATCCCTTAGACCTAACAATAAAACTGCTCAAATATGATGAACGAAAACAAAGACATAGTATTAAAAAGTAGAATAGAAATAAAAAATAACAGAGAAACAAAAAGGGTTCAAGAGATAGATATCTCTCTCCCTAAACTTAAGTTGTATCTTTCTCTAAAGTATTTTGTCTCTCTCTAAAAACGACCTAAATGATAAGTATTTATAGTTTCCAATGCTCCATGGTTTCAAGGGTTCCAGAATTCAGGCTGAGAAAATGACTTGGGCTTCAGAAATGGGCCTTCTAAATCGGAGATGGCTGGCCACGGTTGGATAGGACGTGGTCGCGGCGAATGGATGCTTGGATGCGGTCGTATAGCCTCTGACCATGGTGGACAGGCTGTTGGCCGCTGGTGGAAATGCTTGCCGGCTAGTTTACGGGACATCTTGCTCTTCGCATAAATTTTGATTGAACCGTTGGATTGCCATGCTGTAAAGTATGCTGGAAAGGTGGTAGTTCCATCTTTAAGGTCTTCAACTTTGAGCTGGATCAGACGGTGAAAAGGTCTTCAATTGGGGGTGAACTTTTGATGGTTTGACTCTGAGCTATAATCTGGTCTTCTATCCATTTTTTTAAACTTTTACCTAAGTTTCCTGAAAAGAGTCTTGAAACTACAAATACTAGAAAAACATAATAAAAACACTTGAAAGCAATAAAAATACATAGAAAAGTTATTTCAAAACGATCTATAAAAGTGGTCAAAATATGAAGTTATCAATGATCGGCGCGTGCCGTTGGCACTTTCACACTTCGCGGTAAACTTCTCGCAATCTTTCACATTGTTGGCCAAAAATATCCATGTCGTTTTATCTTGATTGCTTAGGACCTTCCACTGGAATGGTTTTCGCACGCGCCGCTGTGCTCTTTGTCCATTATTTTCCTTGCTTCGGCTCATTCTAGCACGTCATTACTGGTCGCGAGAATCTCCACTTGAATACTTTGCCATCGACGAGGACATACCGTGCGACATGGGCCTTAAACTTGCGAGCCTCCCATTTGTTGGATGGGACCTCTCCATCAGCGATGTAAACTCGAATTGATCCGAGCCATTCCTTGTCGCACCCATATTTCAGTTCCGGTGACTAGGTGTCTTCCGTCATTGCTATCGCCTTGTCGTCATTGTTGGGCTCTTCCTCTGGGGGGGGGGGTTTATCAGCCGGACTCCTTCCACTACTTATATAGTTTGTCGTTCGATGAACTTGACGGGTATAATTCTTCTAAATCTGGATCTGAAGTCGAGGCGAGGGTTGCTAGGGCGTCTGCCAAAGCGTTTTTGCCTCGGGGTATGCGTGTGAGCTCGAATTCGTCGAACTGTTTTAGTAAACTCTGGACCACCCCGAATTCGTCGAACTGTTTTACTAAACTCTTTTGTTTGACTGGTTGGAAGGTCGGATCAACGTTTAGCTCGTGAAATGTCACGTTGGTGCTTATGGCCGACATGTCTTCCGCACTCCAGGCGAAAGTGCTCAAGTTTTCCTTGAGGAAGGAGATAAGCTCGTATTTTAAGACTTCGTCTAGCTTGGTTCCGATTTTCACGCACCTCTTCAGATGTGCTTTGTCTATGCACACCGAGGCTGCCAGATCGCATATCGGCTCGGTGCGCGTTTCGCGGCTCTCCGTGATCTTGATGTGTCATGTGGTGAGGGTGTCAAGTTTTACCCAAAATGAAATCAATAGCCGCAAGTGCACAGTTGATCGATTGTAGTGCTTAGGGATCGAATCCACAGAGAAGGAGGATCTTTCCTGCAAAAGCCTTTGAAAGAAATATAAAGTAAGGAAGTATAGAACCAGACGATTTTTGTAAGGGTTTTGGTGGTGTTTTTAAAACGTAAAAACTAATCTTAATGAGAAAATACGGGAATTAAAATGATCTAATACTAAACTTAATAAAATCGTCTAAAAACGAGAAAACGGCTAGACCTAATTACTTGTATGAAAATCAATTAAGAGAATGAAAATGATGAACTAAAGCTTGAAATAAAATCTGTGAAAATCAATAGAAAAGAGGTGCTGGGTTTCAGGAAAGTTTTCTCCGGGGTATGAACGATTCAAAACATTGCTAAAGAGTAAATTTAATAAGATCCTAGCTAAAATTTTTTGAACATGCCACTGTCGTGATCATAGACAACTATCTCTCTCAACCCTGACCAGTAGGTTTCCACTCTGGCTCTGGAAGAGAAAAGATGCAATTTGTTTAAGACTCGTCAGCATTCACAAATTGCCCATAGGTAGGTTTCCACTTCTATGTTTGTTTTGCTCTCCCAAACTAGATCTGACACCGGATGAATACTTTTGTAACACCAAGGATCTGAATCAGATTGTAGTTCATGATGCTACTCCCATGCATTAAAAGTAAATTCAGAAGAAAAAGTTCTAGGATTCGACTTCAATAGCTAATGGAATCCTCATCGAACACATGTATCCCCATCGAAAATCCCTTTGATCTAACAATAAAACTACTCATACATGATGAACGAAATCAAAAACATGGTATTAAAAGTAGAGTAGAAATCGAAATTGAAGAAGAAACAAAAAGGGTTCAAGAGATAGATCTCTATCTCCCTAAAAGCTAATGTATGAAAAACCTAAAAAGTATTATAAAACAATAAGAACATAAGAGGGAATACGAATTAGGATTCCTAAAACATGTATATGTAGTGCTCAATATATTTCTGGGCGTCACTTAGGATATCTCCAAATGAGGGAATCATTTTGGGCTTTAAAAATGGGCCTCCTAACTCGGAGATGGCTGCCCGCGGTCGGATGGACGTGGCCACGGTGAATGGATGCTTGGCCCCGATCGGGTAGCTTCTGACCGTGGTAAAATGGCTGTTGGCCGCAGATGGAAATGCTTGCTTGCTGAGGACATCTTAATCTTCGCGTAACTTTTGATTGAACCGTTGGATTGTCAAGATGTAAAGTGTGCTGAAAAGATGATAGTTCCATCTTTGAGATCTCTAAATTTGAGCTGGATCAGACAGTGAGAAGGTCTTCAACTGAGGGTGAACTTCTGACGGTTTGACTTTGAGCTGAAAATCTGGTCTTCTATCTATTTTGTTTAGCTTTTCCCTAAGTTTCCTGAAAAGAGTCTTGGAACTACAAATACTAGAAAAACATAAGAAAAGTACTTGAAAGCAATAAAAAACATAGAAAAAGTATTTCAAAAAGATCTACAAAAGTGGTCAAAATACGGTGTTATCAACTGCCCCAGACTTAAACTTTTGTTTGTCCCCAAACAAAGCAAAAGTCTTACCTGGTTAAGTGGAAGCAAAAATAGGAAATGCACATATCTCAGAGACATGAACTCCTTAGCTAGGACCATAGATCGTGCATCAATCCACAACTTAGTCTAGAAAATTCTCACCGAGACACAAATGATACTAGTCCACTTTTTCCGTTATGCAAAACTAAAACAATCTGAATCTTGATTCCAGTCAACTAGCTCTCTACATTCATTAAGTGCAATAGTGAATTCTCATCAAAGACATCATCCAGGATAGATGGCGTTTGGCATTAAGGACTGTTTAAGTGGTGGAGTTAAAGTGTTTCGGGTTACCTGATGAATCTGGAGGATGCAAGATAATATGTAAAACCGTAAGAGAGATAATGACCTGTTGATAACCACACTTCTTCTTGCCCAATGTTGGTGCATAATCTTTTCTCCTTTGTTGTGAATAGCTATTCCCCAAGACTTAGATTCTTTCCAGAAATCAGAAAAATGATCTCCAAAACTCCATAAAGTCGAACTCTAGCTTGCCTCAAAGATAAAATCAATCCTCTTAGAATCTTTTAAGGTTTTATTTCCTTTCTTTTCATCTTTTTTTTTTCTTTTCCGAATTTTTTTTAAAAAGAAAATAACCTTTTAGAGAGAGAGAAAGTCTAAGGGACGAAAATGTACCAATGTGAGGCCATTTTTCTGAAGTAAGCTGAGTTTTCTCCTTTGTTGAATCCTTCCGGTAAAGTTTCCGGCAAATTCGCAGTTCTTCGTCTTGGTAACTGTAAACTACGTCGTTCCTCTTTCTCTCCAACGTTTTTGCACATATCTGCATATAAACAAAAGAAAACAAGAGTGCATGTGGTTCTAAAGAGGTTTGGTTAAGGTGGGAAACTAGCCATTCAGGATCACCAGAGAGAGGATCAACAGGGAAAATGAGTCCTGAATGTACTATTCGTTTCCCTGGTCTAATGCTTTAATGAGAGAATTAAGTTCATGTTAAGTCCAAATAAAACAAAGCTAGTGTATTCCTTCATCTAAATCAAAATCATTCAAATTCCTTTGGGTTACTTTGTTTCAAACGTACTTAGCTACCGCCTAGCCTAGTCCTAAATCATGAATGAGCATGTCACTAGGAACAATCTAAAAGCATTGATTCATGTTCACCATTCCCTTTAAAACGTATTTTGTTTTGAAAATCGTTTTTTAAAAACTTTAAAGAAAATACAAAAAGTGTAGATAATGCAAGACTCATGACCGTGTGTAGCCTCTGACAGTGGTGTAGCCTCTGACCGTGGTGAAATGGCTGATGGCCGTGGGTGGAAATGCTTGCTGGCTAGTTTACGGGACATCTTACTCTTTGAGTAACTTTTGATTGAACTGTTGGATTACCAAGCTGTAAAGTGTGTTGTAAAGCTGATGGTTCCATCTTTGAGATCTCCAAATTTGAGCTGGATCTGACAGTGATAAGGTCTTCAATTGGGGGTGAACTTCTGACGGTTTAACTCTGAGCTGAAAATCTGGTCTTCTATCCATTTTGTTAAGCTTTTCCCTAAGTTTTCTGAAAAGAGTCTTGGAACTACACTACTAGAAAAACAAAATAAAAGTACTTGAAAGCAATAAAAAACATAGAAAAGTTATTTCAAAACGGTCCACAAAAGTGGTCAAAATACGGTGTTATCAGATCTGCTACCAAAAATTTGACGATCTTGGTGACTCCTCCAGTTAAGACGGGAAGCCTGATCATGCCTGATCGTGCCCATAATCATTGTTGTTTCTCCTGAAAATCCGGTTAGAGGCTTAGGGGTTGCCGTCACCTCGAAGAGGTCGATCCCCATTCTCTTGAGTGTCTCCCTAAAGATAACGACTACCGAGCTCCCTGTGTCGATGAACACTCTTGCTACGTCGTGATCTTTGATCGTCAGTTCGATTACCAGTTGGTAAATGTGCAGCCTGTCTATTCTTGATGTCTCCTCCTCGGCAAAGGAGATCAATGTGTTTGGGAGATCTGTCGGTTAGGTCCAGTTCTCCTTGGCCTCGGCTTTGCACTCATAGGCTTTGATATAGGACACCGTGTCTTGGTAATATTGGGATTCATCCATAATTATGTTGTTCGTTTTCCTCAGCTCGGATTGTTTTTTAGATTTGCCTCTCCTCTCACACTTGGTGTTGTCGCCTTGTCGAGGAGGATTTGTTGCCTCCGCCGCGCCGCTCGGCTCGATTCTCTACTTTGGCTCGGTGGGAGCAAGGTCTTTGAGACTCACTGCGCTTTGGAGCTCTCCGGCTGCCATTTTGGCTGCGAGCTTTGCTCCTAGAGTTTGGCATTGCGCCGTTGAATGCCCTAGGGTTTGGTGATATTCAAAAAACGCTTTTTCATCGTAGTTGTTAGGTTTCCTCATCCAAGTGTTGTTGCGCGGATCGCCCCTTGCACTGTTGCGTTATTCGCAGGGTTTCTTTTTCTCGCAGGACGCATCAGAATTGAGCCCTGGATTGCCGCTTTCATCGTTTCATATTGTTTGTTCAAGTTTTTCATCTCTTCTTCGTTTTTAATGAAGCCCGATAACCGATGTAAGGCATCCTGCATCGTCTGCAGCGTATTAAGCACCATCTTGCGCCAAAATTCAAACTTATACCATAGGGACCGCTTTAGGGCTTCGAGGGCAGCTTTGTCGCTTATCCTTCTACTTTGGATACGAGTGCTTTGAACCTTGCCATGTAGTCTTGAAGGGGTTCGTTTACTCCTTCAGATAGCGTCCATAGATCAGCGTCGGAAGTTCCTCGGTCCATGAACATTGAGTACTGCTTCAGGAACAAAGTGGAGAGTTGCTGTAAGCTGTTGATTGAATTGCGTTCCTGCCTTGAGAACCAATATAGTGCGGCTCCTTTGAGGTGTTCCACGAACAGCATGCAATATCCGGCATCTTTTTCCTATTCGGTTAGGTAGGCAGCGTTCTTTGTGAAAACTCATCCCATTGCTATGTGGAATGCCGTGATATGCGCTTTCAGTAGGGCATTAAGACCGTGATATTCGTCGTAAACACATTCCTTTGAGTTTCTTCAAGCATCGATCTCCGGTGCAGCGCTTATTGCACGATGTACTTGGGATTTCTCGGTGCGGATCTCGGCAACTGTCTGAGCCATGGAGACTCAGAGCTTTTCCATCTCTTGGGTCTGCGCGCGGGTTATTCTCCTAGGTGGGCAAGGTCACTACTAATCCTCTCTTTTCGGGTCGTCACTGTACTCTGATTGCTCTACCCATCGGAGGTTTTCCTCTTCTTCAGTTGGATTGTTGTCGTGAGTCGGGTCGGTGACTCCGTCAGTTTGGATACCATTAAGCGCCAAAGCGAGCTCTTTGTGACTTATCCGCCGAGCCGAGCCGTTTTGCTGCGAGTCTCTGGTACCATCATTCTGCTGGGCGTCCACGTCGATTACGTTCGTTCCCTCCTCGTCTCCAGGCTGTCTTGAGTTTCACCGAAGTGGAGGCGGCTCAGTTATGTTGACACGGATCTCCGCTGCTGTTTGTTCATCAAGGGGACGAAACATCAGAGGAGCCATGGGATTTCTTGCACCACTACCGGTTGCTCCTGCAGGCGTCAAAAAGTCGAAGCGTCTTCTGACTCCATTTATTGAATCGAAGATCCTGGCTCTCCAAGTCGGATGCTGCCTTTCAGTGCTATTGCGTCGAGTCGCTCCGTGATTGCCTCGTTCCTCTTATCCTGCTCGTTGATTTTCTTCATCAACGTTGTCAGCATGTTCCGCATCTCCTTCTGGGCTTTGGTGGTTGTTGTTGTCGTGCTTACGGTGGAGCGTCCTTTTCCAGGCCTTTGTCGTTGTTATTGTTGTTGTTCTCCTCGTTGGAGGTGTTGCTCGCCATATTATTCGAATCTTAGAGACTTGTTGATTTTTGGGTGATAAATTTCAAAGTTCCCACAAACAGCGCCAAATTCTGAGCCAAAACTCGCACAACCAAAATTTGTTAAAAAACTTAAAGGGATCCGATATCCTAGGGTTGTCTTGCAAGAACAAAAGATCTAAAAAAGGTTTTTATTGCTGTGAAAAGTGTTTAGTTTATTGCTTAGGGTTGCAATAAGTTACATACTGAATCAGATACATTGACTATTTATACTAATTCCTTAAACATGCCTAGCTGAGGATCTCGGGAAGGATTCTCAGAATATTTCCTTATCGCCTCGCGCGGCCACCGCCTCCGCACTTCGCCTAGGTTTTTACATGGGCTTTATCCTTCTCGGCCTATGCCTGCTAATCATCAATCACCAGGTTCAGCCCACAGAAAAGGAACCGGCTCGACCCATGAAAGGGGGATCAACTCGGTTCAACAAGAGAAGGGCCAGCTCGGCCCATTTCTACTCCTGCACGGCTCGGCCCCCTTGTCCTCTCTCTCGCGGCTCGGCCCATTTCACGCCTTGTCGCAGCTCAGCCCAACCCAGGAAAAGCTCTGCTCGGCATAGATCATGGGCCTGATATTGTCTCATAAACTCTTAGTAGTTTTCGGGGTGACTAAACTTGTTGAGGTGAAAACTGACCCCAACAGATACCAGGTTGACTAAGGTAAGGGAGTCTGAGAAAAAATAATTCTCTCGCATCCGTTCCTTAAGGCGACTTCCATTCTTGCTTTCATAGCCCAGGTTTCAGCCATCAATGCTAAAAAGATAAAGCTCCAAGAGAAGGAGGCTTTCAAAGGTCTGGGATTCTTGTTAGTGCGAATGCAGACTCCAAACCCACCATTCAAAGAATGGAAGTTCCATGCTGCATCGACAAAAATAGAGCAATCCGATGGAGGGAGAGGAGCCTCCGATCTAGAGGGCGGGTTCTGACAAGGTTTTGGGAGGCGGTTTTGTGCTGCCTGCCATGCCTTCGCTTCCACAGTGGCGTTGAGAATGATTTCTTGGTGCGAAAAATTTCAATCACCAAAGTATAGTTGGTTGCGAGTCGTCCAGATATTCCAACAAATCCACGAAGGGAAGTGGGTCTGTGTTAAACCAAACGGTGGTAACGGGGTTCTTTGCTTCATTCCCGCGATGAAAGTGAGGATGTCGTACTGAAAGAAATGGGAAGGCAACATCACAAGAAAAAATTTTCAAACCTCTCTCGCCATAGGACAGTCTCTCAGAACATGCAATGTTGTCTCCGGGATTCCACATCTTCTGCAGAGAGGGTCTAATGGAATTCCTCTGTTAGCTAGGGGAATCCCCACCGGAAGTGCACCAGTGGTAGCTTTCCAGAGGAAGCTATTAATCTTTGAGAGATTTCTGATCTTCCAGATGTTTTTCTGCCAGTTAAAGTTGCAAAATTCCTCTGTTGCATCGTCTATACGAGAAAGACTATATCCAGATATGACTGTGTATTTCCCTGATTTCTCTGGGAGCCATACCAGCTCGTCATCTTTCTTGTTCATACTCAGAGGAATGGAGTGGAGGTGATGTTCATATCCAGGGAGATGAAGCCTCCGTTTGACCCAATCCCATTAATTATTGTGAACATGGATCAAATCAGTGACTTTTAGTTGAATGTCCGAGAGATCTGGTGGTCTAATCGGTCGCATCGGGGTTGATGATGACAACCAAGAGTCCGACCATACTTTAATGTTTTCTCCGTTGCCGATTCTCTAACCTAGACTCTTCGCTAGCACCTCTCGCTCTGCCATTATACTATGCCACCCGTGAAATGGGTTAGATAGTAATGAACACTCCATAAAGGATGTCTGAGAGCAGTATTTTCCTAAAAAGACTTTTGTGAAGAGAGAAGATGGGCGTGTGATAAGTCTCCACCCTAACTTACCCAGCAATGAGTCACTGAAAGCAATGATGTTGCGAAATCCAAGGCCTCCATTATTCTTAGGTAACATCAATTTGTGCCAAGAAAGCCAGCTCATTTTTCTTCTGTCCGGTTTAACGTCCCACCAAAATCGCGTCAGGATCGATTGAATTTGTTTACACAAAAAGATAGGGATCTTAAAACATGACATTGAGTAATTTGGCATGGCAGAAAGGACCGATTTAAGGAGGACCTGTTTTCTTGCTGCTGAGAGGAAACGGGTGGACCAGCTATCGGAACATTGGCGGATGCGGTCAACTTGTGCTGCAAATATGTATCTTTTCTTTCGTCCAAAATTTTCTGGAATTCCCAAGTACTTGTCGTTTCCTCCTTCTTGAAAAATACGTAACTCCCGCATTGCTTTTGTACGCTGAGCTCGATGGGTTTTAGAGGAGAAGGTAATAGAAGATTTCCTCAGATTAATGATTTGGCCTGATACAACTTCATACTTTCGGAGGATAAATGATAAAGCTTTGCAGCTTGAAGTATTAGAACGACAGAAGAACATCGTGTCATCGGTGAAAAGAAGGTGATTAACACGTGGACTATTCCTCTAACCATGTGCCAATATGAGTGGAAGAATCCGGAAGAGAACCCATCTAGTCCCGGTGCTTTATTAGCATTGATCGCCATAATTGCTTGCTTAATCTCATCAGGAATCGGAATAGAGGTGAGTCCCGTATTCATATCCTCAGTAATGCATGGGGAGAGAACACTTTGGACCAGACTGAGATCTCTTGAGCTAGTGATGCTAAGAGAATCAAGGGTTACTTCTAGCTTCACGGTTTAAATTTATAACCCTAAATATCTGCAAGTGCACAGATGTACGCTGTAGTACTTAGGGGTCGAACCACAGAGATTTTGAGATTTCAGTGCGAATCAATCAAGACTTAAGACTAGTAGAACAAGCAAATGGGGGGGTTTTTGGTTTTGGTGTCACTAAATCTAAGTGTAAATCGAAATAAAAAGGTTGTAAAACAATAGGAATAAATCGCTGGGTCTAAAGGGTTTTCACAAGGATTCATGAACTGATCAAAAGACAAACAAATCGATAAAGGAAATCAACTAGTGAGGATCCTGAACTCGAATAGACACATGTAAGATTAGCAAACTGTCGTCACCCTAATCATCTAATCACTCAACACAGGAATTAACTCTCGCTCTCATGCTGCGAACAAGATCATGCATTAAAAACAGAATTCATCCACGCTCGCGATTCTCTGTAGGTAGCTTTCGTCTCCTACAGCGAATTCGCTCGATCACTTCTAGGTCTGGTAAATCGATACAGCACTCTCGTGGCTCCAATTACTGAGATCAATTTCTAAGCGGTTAGCAACAGAAACAGCATAGGGAGCAAGAATGAACGAAGGACTCCCAGAAGACTTTAAACCCTAAATCGAATAAAGCATAAGATCAAGACATGAAATTCTCTTTGAAAAATCCCTTAAAAACCCAACTGGAAAATTACTCAGACAAAGTTGAATTCAACATCACAAGAGTATTTAGAATTGCAGAGAATTAAAATAGACAGAGTTTAGAAACAAAGAACAGGTTGAAGAAGGAGGGCCGATGGTGCCCCTCTCAGTGGCTCCTCTTCTGGGCGAGCTTCTCTTCTAGGGTTCCTGGTGAAAAATGTGGTACACCCTTCTAAACGACTTAAAAGGGGTTCATATAGTGTCTTGAGTCTTCGGGAACGCCTAGGGCTTGCAGGAATAATGATGGGAGTGACTTAGGCTTTGATATGGGCTTCTGAGGCTCGGAGTTGAGCTCCCCGTGGTCTAAAATTTCGCACCCCCGGCGGATGACGTTTTGGCCGCGGGTGACCTTCTGACTGTGATTATTCTCCTTCAGTGTATCGACCATATCTGGAGATCTAACCATTGGATTACTTTGCTTCTACTCGTATTGGAAAGCTGGTTGTCTCCTCTATCTTGTGTCAAAATTTGGGGATGATCAGACGGTGGGAAGGTCTCAGTTTGCTACCAAATTTCGACGGTCTGAATTTATCCAAAGTTATGCTTTTTTGCTCCTAAGTGCATCCCTTTTGTCAAAATAACCTGAAAACTCTTTTGAGATTCTAATACATGAAATCACTTAAAAACCTTTAAATATGAGTGAAAACACCTGCATAAGATATTAAAATGATCCATAAAAGTGGTCAAAATCAGGTGTTATCAACTCCCCGAGACTTAAACCTTTGTTTGTCCTCAAACAAAACCAAAGATCTGAACCTGAAAAAGAGGTTTGAAAATCGCAGGAACTAACAAAATCTCGTAGACAATGCTTCCAAACCAGAGTTTATTCATTATGCTCAAATCGGGTATATTCTAGAAAATTCTCACCAATGCATAGGCATAACTAGTCCGTTGATCCGTCATGCGTAAATCTACACACTTAAACCCATCCTTCGGCCAACTATCTCTTAACATTCATTTAAAAGTTCAAGTGGTTCTCATCAAAGGACTTTAGTAAAACAATCAAGGCTAGGTATTCGAAATGGCTTTTTCAGGGTGAGGTTCTCAGTGTTTAGGGTTACCTTTTTTTGGAGAGACAAGACATTATGCAAAACAGCAAGAGAGGATGGAACTGTAAATGCCCCCACAGTTTCAGTCACATTCTCCTTGCTTCAAGATTTCTGATCTCCTTTCTTCAGGTTCTCCTTATAGTTCCCCCAGACTTAGATTTTTGTCCAGGTTGTGAATCCATAACTCCTTAGGTGAATACCTATTGCCTTGGCTCTAGTGATTTCGGCTTATAAACGATTTCTGGCACACTCCCTTCTGGTCTCTTTCAGTCTTTCTATTGAGTGACTGAAAACTATGTTATTCCTCTCTCTCCGGCGTTTTTGCACATATATGTTGATATAAACTAAAGAGAGAATGCATGAGGTTTAAACATAAAGGTTTGGGTTAAGGGTGTGGTACCAGCTAAAGATGAACTGGCCATCTAGGACAACAAATAGTGGTAATAATGATGTAAAGATGTCCTAGATGTGTATCATGATGCCTGCTAAAACCAATGATGAGAAAATTAGATGTCAAGATTATGTTCAAGTGAAATGAGCTAGTGTATCCTGGCAGAAAAGATCTTTGTGAATAGAAATCCTCTGGTGGGAGTTCGTAGTGCAAGTACTCTAGCTACCGCCTAGTCTAGTACTAACCACAAAAGAACTAACATGTAAAGTCTAGAAGCATATGATTTTATTCTGGTGTTCCTGTTTTGAAAACTTTTTATGAAACACAAACTCAAGACAAACCAAATTTTATTAGTAAAGGATGAACATCCTCCCCCAAACTTAAATCACACTGCCCCCAGTGTGACAAATCTTTAGGATGGGATAATGATGGACTGAAATTTGGAATGTTTAGATGTACTTACCTGGTGATGTGTTTCCTGGTTCGTAATTTCTGTTCACCTCTTATTCGTTCTTCGCTTAGAAACCTGAAGTTATTGAAAAAAAAAACAAAGCAGCAAAAATAAAAAGATAATTCAAAGGGAATATGTAAAATACCAAGTGGGTTGCCTCCCACTAAGCGTTTGCTTAAAGTCATTAGCTTGACTTTGATGATGCTCTATCCTGGCGGGTCTGCCAAGAACATTGCTTTTCTTCCTTCTTCTTCTGAGAGGTATGGTTTTACACGTTGTCCATTGACGACAAATGTATCTCCTTTCTTACCCCAAAGAATGAGTGCTCCATATGGCTTGACTTCCTTTACTGTGAAAAGTCCAGACCATCTAGATCGTAGCTTTCCTGGAAATAGCTTAAGACGAGAATGGAAAAGAAATGATCGATGTATGATCCTTCTATCGTGATATGCCTTCGTCTTCTCCTTGTGTATCTTGGAGTTTTCGTAGGCGTTATGGCGGATTTCTTCTAACTCGTGCATTTGAAGCATTCTTCTTTCTCCAGCTGCCTTAAAGTCCATGTTCATCTCTTTAATAGCCCATTGTCCTTTATACTCCAGTTCTACAGGGAGGTGACATGCTTTTCCATAAACAAGGTTGAACGGCGTGGTCCCTAAAGGAGTTTTGTATGCTGTCGGATAGGCCCAAAGTGCATTGTCGAGTTTTTCAGACCAATCTTTGCGATTTGCGCTAGTTGTCTTTTGTAAAATCGTTTTGATCTCTATGTTAGAGATTTCCACTTGTCCACTTGTCTGAGGGTGATATGGAGATGCAGCTTTATGCGTGACTCCATTCTTTTTGAGCAGATTTTCGAAGACTCTGTTGATGAAATGGGATCCTCCATTGCTTATCACAATTTGAGGAATTCCAAAGCGAGGGAAAATGATTGATTTAAACAGCTTTATAACCACTTTTGCATCATTAGTAGGGCTGGCGACTGCTTCTACCCATTTAGAGACATAGTCTACTGCTACTAAAATATATTGGTTTCCGAAAGAAGTTGGGAAAGGTCCCATGAAATCAATTCCCCATACATCAAAGAATTCGACTTCAAGAATGAAGTTTTGAGGCATTTCATTCCTCTTACTGATGTTGCCCATTCGTTGGCATGAATCACAGCGTGAGATGTAGGCGTGAGTGTCTTTGAACATAGTAGGCCACCAAAATCCCGCTTGAAGAACATTTGAAACTGTTTTGTAGGTCGCGAAATGTCCTGCATACGCTGAACTATGGCATCCAAACAGTATTCCTTCCATTTCTTCTTCGGAGACACACCTTCTGAATAAACCATCTACACATCTCCTATAGAGAAAAGGTTTGTCCCAGAAATAATGCCGGATTTTCTTTAAGAATTTCTTCTTTTTATAGCCATAGAACTGTGGAGGTTTGATGTCTGCAACTAAGTAATTCACTATATGCCAAACTATGGGGTGTCAAAAGCATCTGACCGCCGTATAGGAGGTTGGGATGGCTTTTCTTGCACGGTAATAGGTATAGTCTCCATAGTGTAGACATTTTCTTCTGGAAAACTATCATTCAATGGGAGTTTCTCTTCCACTCGAATCCTAGAAAGAAGATCTGCTACTCCATTATCTGCTCCTTTCTGATCTCGGATTTCAATATGAAATTATTGCAGCAGGAGTATCCATCTGATCAGCCTTGGTTTGGCATCTTTCTTAGACATGAGATACTTGATTGCAGCATGGTCAGTATGGACGATAACCTTAGATCCTACGAGATAGGATCAAAACTTCTCAAATGCAAAAACGACGGCTAAAAGCTCCTTCTCCATAGACGCATAATTACATTGAGCTTCATCCAGAGTTCTACTCGCATAGTAGATTGCGTGTAGTTTATTTTCTTTCCGCTGACCAAGCACAGCTCCAACAGCAAAATCACTCGCATCACACTTGATCTCAAATGGTTGTTCCCAGTCAGGCAGTAGCATAACTGGAGCGGAAACAAGGGCGTTTTTGATCTTATGAAATGCTGCCAAGCACTCATCATCGAATTCAACATTCGTTTCCTTGCAGAGCAGACGTGTGAGAGGTCTAGCAATTTCTGAGAAACCTTTTATGAATCGCCTATAGAATCAAGCATGCCCAAGAAAACTTTGGATTCCCTTCACATTAGTTGGAGGTTGTAGGCTAGTCATGACTTCAATCTTTGCTTTGTCAACTTTGATACATTTTGCAGATATTTTATGTCCTAGCACAATTCTCTCGTGGACGATGAAGTGACATTTTTTCCAGTTAAGGACAAAATGCTTGTCTTCACAGCGCTGCAAAACTTTCCCTAAGTTTGCCAAGCATCTGTCGAAAGAGGATCCATAGACTGAAAAATCATCCATGAAGACATCCATGAAATCTTCGATGAAATCAGTGAAAATAGACATCGTGCATCGCTGAAAGGTTGCAGGTGCATTACACAATCCGAAAGGCATTCGCCGATAGGCAAAAGTTCCGTATGGACAGGTGAATGTCGTCTTTTCTTGATCTTCCGGTCTAATTGGAATTTGGAAAAATCTGGAATAACTATCTAGAAAGCAGTAATATTCGTGATTTGCCAATCTTTCTAGCATTTGGTCAATGAAGGGTAAAGGAAAATAATCTTTCCGAGTTGCCGCATTCAGTTTTTGATAATCGATGCACATTCGATGTCCCATCACTGTTCTTGTAGCAATCATTTCATCCTTGTCGTTTTTGATAACAGTCACTCCTCCCTTCTTCAGGACAACATGCACAAGACTAACCCAGGTGTTGTCCGAAATAGGGAATATGATTACTGCTTCCAAAAGTTTCATGATCTCCTTCTTTACCACTTCCATAAGGTTTGGATTCAACCTCCTTTGGCTTTCAATCGAATTCTTGGCATTGTCCTCAGGATTTATCTTATGCATGCAGAGATATGGGGAGATTCCTTGTATGTCATCAAGAGAATAACCTATTGCTTTCCTATAATTCCTTACTCATTTAACAGCTTAGTAGTTTCAGCTCTACTTAAGCCAGAATTTATGATGATAGGGTAAGTTGAGTTTGGTCCAAGAAAAGCATACTTGAGCCCATCAGGAAGAGGTTTAAGCTCGACTTTTGGAGCTTTGAGCTCGCTCCATGGGTCGTTTATAGCTGCCAAGGTATCTTTTGGAGGAGTAGGGATGCGAGTTTCCTCATTCAGGTCCATATAATTCACAAGCTTTGCATAATCCTCGGCTTTATCAAGCATTTGCGCACACCCTTTTGAAACTTCTTCGAGCAGGTTGCGATCATCATTTGTGGTGGTGAGGATGATTTTTAGAGGGTCATCAAGAAGGATTTCTTCATAAACTTCCTCAGTAATAACATCAAGCTCATCAACCCGACAGAGCCCGCCATCTAAAGTAGGTTTCTCAAGACTCTTGTTCATATCGAACTGCATAATCAAACTCCCTAGATGTAGGTCTATTTTTCCTTCCGGAACATTGATTATTGCTCTTGCAGTTGATAAGAAAGGTCTACCGAGTATCAGAGGGTCCTTTGGTCTGTTTCCAGTTCAAGCACTACGAAATCAGTCGGAATGCAGTTTTCTTCAATCATGACTGATACATCAACCAAGACTCCTTCTGGTCGTCTGACTTATAGATCGGCAAGAATCAGTGAAATTTTTGTGGGCTGAAAAGTATGATATCCTAAACGTTTTGCAACTGAGAGAGGCATCATGTTGATGCTTGATCCAAAATCACATAGACAACGTTCAAAAGTCATATTCCTGATTGTGCAAGAGAGTACAAAACTTCCCAGATCTTCTTTCTTCTGGGGGAGATGGTTTTGTAAGATGGAACTACATTCATGAGTTATCATCATAACGCCTTTTTCTAATGCTAGAGAATTTGTTAGAATACCCTTCATATATTTCCTAAGAGCAGGTATCATTGCACAAGCTTCAATGAAAGGTAACCTCACATTTAACTGCTCGATTTTCTCTTTCAGCTTAGCCCTTTCTTTCTCCTTCTTTGGTCTTTTCAAAGCTCGTGGGTATGGTGGTTTGGGCTTGTAGACACGAGTAAGAGGAGGTGGTATAGGTTCTTCTTCAACAATTTCTTGATGGGCGTTTTCCTTCTCCTTATCTCTTTTTTGCCCAACTGCTGCATCTCCTTCTTTATTAGCCGAAACTTCTCCTTTTTCTCCTTCTTCGAAATTTTTGGATATTCTGGTTCCTTGTAAGCTAAACCACTCTTGAGGGTTATTGCTTTTAAGTGATCAGAGGTCTCCAATTCATTTATTCTTTGAGAAAAAGGTTCATCAAGATCATTAACAGAAGAATCTGTCTCCTTTGATTCATCACTAATCTGAAGAAGAAAAAGGGTGGAGAGCTTGTTAATGGCATCTTCATGCTTCTTTGATTGACTCTTCATCTCCTTTTTGAGCCTTTGAACCTCTTTTCCTAGTTCTTCAATCCTGGAAAAAGGATAATAAGGAGGAAGTGTGGAATTGGGTTGATTAGATTGGGCTTGCTTGAAAGAAGGTTGAAAAGAGGGTTGGAAATCAGGCTGGCCGCTGTCAAAATACTCTGATCCGCGGTGAAACTCCTCTTGGCTGCGGACAAAAGATTCTCACCCGCGGTGGAGGTCGGTTTTGCCGCGGTTGAAAGGCTCCCATCCCTGGTGGGGTTGATTCTGCTCAGCTTCTTCAATCTGATAGACATCGGCAGTTTGCATCATCTTCTGAGTTTGGAAAGTCCTCTCTACTCCAAGGTCGTTCATCTTTTCGCCGCAGGGTCTGTTATGTTTGCTTCTATCATCAGAGTTATGAATCGGACCAATCGCACTAAGGATCATCCGGATGTCTTCCCTAATCTAATCTAGACATTCTTTACTAACAGGTGGTTCTTTTTCCTTGATCTTAATTAGAACATCTAGATTGGGTTAGAAGTCTTCTGTTTCTGATACTTCCAGCTAGATTAGTGATATAGGCGTGAGCCTCATCTACAGTTCTAGTGGAAAAGTCTCCATTGCTAGAGGTATCAAAAGAAAACTTCAGTTCTTCATTAACTCCATGGTAGAAGATGGTCATCAGGCGCTCCTCAGAGAAACCATGGTGTGGGCAATCTCTTTGGTAATCTCTGAATCTTTCCCAGGCGTCATAAAGATCTTCTATGTCCTCCTGCTGTAATTTTTGGATCTTGTCCCTTAAGAGATTGGAACGATCTCTGGTGTAAAAGTGACTTAGGAAAGCCTCTCTACACTCTTTCCACGTCTTTAAGGACGCAGTTGGCAAAGTTTTAAGCCATTTACTAGCTCTACCAGTTAAAGAGAATGGAAAAAGTACACACATATGGTAATCGGTATTTTTCATTATGGTTGAACACAGCTCTTCAAATTTTTCAATATGATCTATTGGGTGTTCAATAGAAAAACCGTTATACTTTTCGATAAAGCTAATGTATTGTACCTTAGCCTCAGAGTCGCCATTCTTAGGTAAGGGTGGTCGAATTGCTCGCCTATCTGCGAAAAGTTTGTGTGTATCACATTCTCCAATCAGCTGCTCTCCCTTCTTGGCATACTCTGGTTCTCCAATCGATTCATTGCCATCATCGAATGGGTCATTAAGCTCATCATCTGATGGATCATCATCTAGAAAAGGGTCCTCTTCAGCGAGAGGATCAAGGATGTGTTCCTCACCCCTCATCAAAAAGGTACCTGAAAAATCAAAGAAAAACAAAAATTAGAAAAAGTTCTACTGAATTAAGCAGAGATCCGCAACGAAAGGAATCAAAATCCCCGGCAACGGCGCCAAAAACTTGATGCTAAGAGAATCAAGGGTTACTTCTAGCTTCACGTTTTAAATTTATAACCCTAAATATCTGCAAATGCACAGATGTATGCTGTAGTACTTAAGGGTCGAACCACAGAGATTTTGAGCTTTCAATGCAAATCAATAAATTCTTAAGACTAGTAGAACAAGCAAATGGGGGGTTTTTGGTTTTGGTGTCACTAAATCTAAGTGTAAATCGAAATAAAAAGGTTGTAAAACAATAGGAACAAATCGCTGGGTCTAAAGGGTTTTCACAGGGGTTCATGAACTGATCAAAAGACAAACAAATCGATAAAGGAAATCAACTAGTGAGGATCCCGAACTCGAATAGACACATGTAAGATTAGCAAACTGTCGTCCCCCTAATCATCTAATCATTCAACACAGGAATTAACTCTCGCTCTCATACTGCAAACAAGATCATGCATTAAAAACAGAATTCATCCACGCTCGCGATTCTCTGTAGGTAGCTTTCGTCTCCTACAGCGAATTCGCTCGATCACTTCTAGGTCTGGTAATTCGATACAGCACTCTCGTGGCTCCAATTACTGAGATCAATTTCTAAGCGGTTAGCAACAGAAACAGCATAGGGAACAAGAATGAACGAAGGACTCCCAGAAGACTTTAAACCCTAAATCGAATAAAGCATAAGATCAAGACATGAAATTCTCTTTGAAAAATCCCTTAAAAACCCAACTGGGACATTACTCAGACATAGTTGAATTCAACATCACAAGAGTATTTAGAATTGCAGAGAATTAAAATAGACAGAGTTTAGAAACGAAGAACAGGTTGAAGAAGGAGGGCCGATGGTGCCCCTCTCAGTGGCTCCTCTTCTGGGTGAGCTTCTCTTCTAGGGTTCCTGGTAAAAATGTGGTACACCCTTCTAAACGACTTAAAGGGGGTTTATATAGTGTCTTGAGTCTTCGGGAACGCCTAGGGCTTGCAGGAATAATGATGGGAGTGACTTGGGCTTTGATATGGGCTTCTGAGGCTCGGAATTGAGCTCCCCGTGGTCTAAAATTTCGCACCCCCGGCGGATGACGTTTTGGCCACGGGTGAGCTTCTGACTGTGATGATTCTCCTTCAGTGTATCGACCATATCTGGAGATCTAACCATTTGATTACTTTGCTTCTACTCGTATTGGAAAGCTGGTTGTCTCCTATATCTTGTGTCAAAATTTGGGGATGATCAGACGGTGGGAAGGTCTCCGTTTTCTACCAAACTTCCGACGTTCTGAATTTATTCAAAGTTATGCTTTTTTGCTCCCAAGTGCATCCCTTTTGTCAAAATAACCTGAAAACTCTTTTGAGATTCTAATACACGAAATCACTTAAAAACCTTTAAATCTGAGTGAAAACACCTGCATAAGATATTAAAAATGATCCATAAAAGTGGTCAAAATCAGGTGTTACCAGCTAGACGATGAGAAGATGTTATGGAAGTAGTCTGATATAATTCTGGTAAAGTGGGGTTCTTCATAGTGACCTTACTCGTTTTGATCCTCTGACACGGTGAATCTATTGCAGGTTTCTTCTTCCTCGGGTGATGGCATGGAAGTAACCCATTTTTTGGCTGCCACTGTGCAGCCCCTGCACTCTGCTTCTTTGCCTACAAAATTGCTCTTCTTCCTTATCGGCTTTATCTAGAGTTGTCGTAAGGGAGCCGATAGTATCTGGGTCGGGCACATCCACCGATAGCGCTGCTTCTAGAGCTGCTTGGGTGTCGGAGATCAATTTGGCGCTATTATAGTTTTGGTCATTTTTCCATTTAATAATTTCACGTCTGCACTCCGAGATTTTACCAGCAATAGAGTGAGACGATGAGTTATCCCAGATGTTTGCAACGAGCTGCAAAATTCTTCCTTCTCTCTTAGTTTGTTGTCGAACCTGCACTTTCCTTTACTTTTAACTCTATAGTCATCGACATATGTTACTATCGGCCTGTGGTTTGAGCCTTCGTACCGAAGATATTCAGATCTCCCAAAGGAAAATCCTCAATCCATGCATCGTTCAAAAGCGATCGATCTAATCTGTCCCTTTCAAAGTGATCATATCTCATTCCTCTCCATGATAGTGGGTTACTGGAATGTTTGAAATCCCAAAGGCGATTTTATGCAATGAAACTACGAAAGTTCACAAATGACCTTTTGTGTCATGTCTGACCTCCTTTCTCTCAGAGTTATCGACAATATCATTGAAGTATTCAAA
This sequence comes from Eutrema salsugineum, assembly GCF_000478725.1. NCBI lineage: Eukaryota > Viridiplantae > Streptophyta > Magnoliopsida > Brassicales > Brassicaceae > Eutrema > Eutrema salsugineum. The sequence continues at coordinate 7,223,534 of NW_006256901.1, read as the reverse complement.
AAGTAACCATGTGGATCCTCTGTTAATTAGATCCCAGTTCTGAGAGCATGTTCTACACCTCTTGACCTTTACTATTGTGTCGATATAATTTGGAGAAAAAGATAAAATCTCTAGATGTGTATCCAATCTCCAAAACAGAGCTAAACCTCCACCAAGGCCAATCAGTGGAACAGAAAATTTGTTATCATCACCTAGGTGCTGAGAAACACGGGAAAAAAATCATCTTGATTTTTGGTTTCCATGACAAACATTATAGCCAGGAAGATATTCCGTCGTATCTCCCTAAGGTGTCGAACTGTCCAGGAGTTTCCAAAACCTTGACAGTTCCAACAGGTTTTAATCTTTGAGTAACTGATGGTTTTTGGGAAACCACCAATCCTTTACAAGTAGAAGGCACTAAGACCTTAGATATAGATGCAGCTGTTACATCAAGATCATGAGATAAAACCTCAGAGAGAGGTATAGAGGAATTAACTAAACACTTTAAAGTAGGCGTTGACTTCGTTCCTGAACGGCCCTATTATGTGCGTCCTTTCTTCCTTGGCGAGTATATCTTGGCAGCAATGCGTCTTTTCAGGCTCGATCCCTGGGGATGACTAATAGGATCTCACTTCTTAGTAGCTGAACGAGTGGAGGCTCTGGTACCTGTCCTGGGTGACGATTTAGAAACTTTTCGCTTTGTGCTCGTCACTTTTGAAGACTCGGTCCTATCTTTGTTTCCTGCTACATCTTCTGGGTTCATTTTTAAAGCACTATATGCATTGCCATCATTGAGCATATCTTTGAGGGGCGGCAGGTCCGGAAGCCTCTGAAGAGAGATCTGATACTGATTTCCTCTTGTTAAATCTATCTTGGATAACAGGTTGTGCCTCGCGATGCAGATCTTCTTCTTGGGTCTCTGGGACTTTTTCAACTTCCTGTTTTTCAACTACCATGACAGTTATGGTCTAGTGCACCTGGAAAATAGAGCATATTCTCCTGGTGAAAGAAGGGGCTACAATCCAGTCCTTAGCTGATCGATGCATTGGAGCATTGTCTGAGATGATCGGGAAGTCTTTATCCGTCGATCCATGAGTACCTTGCAGATGCTTTCCACTGCTAGAGGATTCAGCGAAGTCATACCTTCTGCGAGCACCAGTGTCCCTGGATTCGTCAGGGTAAGGGAGACGACTTCTTTGTCCCTCTCTGCTTCGAGAATGATCCTGGGAAGCTTCAAAGTGATCTCTCTGGGGCAGGGACGAGGAGCTCTGCTTGGTGTCTCGTGAAGATCGACCTTTGTAGATTCTATCCGAGCTTCTGGTTCGTGCTGCTAAGCCTCCTTTAGAGTTCCAGTCTCTTCGTGGCGATCTCCTATGCTCAGAGTTTGTACGATAATGATCGCTATAATCTTTATATCCTCAAGAAACCTCATACCAAGGTAGTTTGTCCTCATTTCGAGGAAGACTTCGGAAACTGGACTCTTGTGGTGTTGAATATCTCTCGGGAACTCTGTCATTCCTTGTCTCATGGCGGTTTGGTGGAGAGCGGAGGTACTCACGTCTAGGAAAATTCCAACGGTTGTCTCTTTCTCTGGTTTCCTTGGAATGGTCCTCTTCAGATCTCTTTTCCATGAGTTTGTTGTAAGAGGATGCCTATAGAGTCTGAGCTTTTCTTTTCTCTCATCCTTCTTTACACGATCAGCTTCTAGCAGAGAAGGGTTTGATGACTGTTAATATTGGATCTTGGGCTCTGCTTCACGGAGCTTTATGGCCTGGGGGTAGTCCTCCTTTTCATGTGATAGAGACATACACAGGAAGCATTGTTTCTCTAATTGTAGATATTGGAATTGGACTAAAACTTCATCCCCTGATGCAAATTGGATAGACCTGCTTTTTATCAGAGGTTTAAGCACATCGGTTTGGACTCTCACCACGGCATCATTGATATCATAGTTCTCATAGGAGCCCAGCGCATTGGCAACCGCCTTTATGTTATTTTCTATGCAGTAATGATTCGCTATACCAAAAAGGGATTTTTGGGGGGAAGGTTTCAGAGATGATCGGTTCCCACTGTTGCAGGACAAACATCCACCTTTTGAAGTGGAAGCGGGCTTCTTTTACAACAGCTTGGAGATCCTCCTCACAATTGAATTTGAATTGTAATTTCTCCGGTCTCAGGTCTCTGCCTTCAATCTTCCCTTCCATACGCCAGACTTGGGGCATAAAACCTATCAGTGCTTTAGTTCGCTGCATACTAGGGTTCAGGATTCTTCCAATTAGGGTAAGTTGGTTTGCCGCAATAAGATCTGGATTGGCTTCATCCGGGAGCTTGATCGGGGGATCTCTAATCCATCGGTGATATTTGGAGGCTTATTTTCCTTTCTCCTCACGAGAGTATCGGCGATCCATGTTGCTTGGTTGACACGATTCAATACGAGGGGAGAAAAAGAGAAAACAACTGAGGGAAACTGCAAACTACAGTAAATGGACGTGAGGAGCACGTACAAGAGATAACAGCTGAGGTAGAATGTTGACAAAGCGGCAGCTATTTTTGGAATTCCGGTGAGCGGCGGTAATCTTCTGAATCGCCTATTAGGGGAACCCTAGAGCGCCACATCTTTCGTCCACTCCCTTTCATAAGATAAACATCCAAAATTTATAGGTGAAAAGGAACAGTATAGAAATGATCATCTCCATTAGTTTAGAACCCATTTTGGGTATATAGACAATTAAATATTAATATTTTAATATAATATAATTATATAATTAAATTTGAATTCTAAAATTATAACCTACCCAATGAAAAAGTGATAAATGTAGAACCTTTAAACAATGGGGTTCTTAAACAAGAACTTTAAGAACCTTTTCTCTTGTTTTTTAAAAATTTGTTTTTTTCCTTTATTTTAATTTTAAGAACCCTTCTATAAACCTCCATTGGAGATGCTCTAAAGAGCAAATCTGAAACCATTTTGATAGCTTTTAGGTTCCAAAACCGCCGGATACAAAATTATTATTATATATGAAAGCGAGACCTATTATTCGGAAAACCATGATTTCATTCGCAAAACATAGATAAGCTCTACCCAAGTTCCAACATTTAGAGTGCTAACCAAAATCTCATGGGGCATCAAATGTATCAAAAAACGCAAATAATACATTCATACATATCACACAAAAATATAGTAATAAATAACAAGTTACTGAAAACTCAGAAAGCGATTTGTTTAACCAAAGCGAACCGAATCAAAACAATGCAACTTGAGAGTAGGGCATTAAGACCGTCAAAATTTTAGAAATTTTTTTTTTTTTAATTGAATATAAAATTGTATTCAACCTAAAAAAACCCTTTCTACAACATAAGTGTTTTGCTTGGTTTGATTTTCAACCAATAATGAGCTGAAACAAGCTGAATCAAGGCTTACCACTCTTTAGAGAATATACCTTTAAGTAGCTCCATCGTTAGACGAGTCCGGACTTCTTCATAAAATCAGCAAGAGAAAAATATATGATTTTGCGTCTCCAAGGGATCTAAAGAGAAGATACACGCTGGATTCACACCAACATTCCAGTTTACAATAAGATCTCCCGACTCCCATTGATAACCAATTATGGATTGCTAATCATGTGATCATAAATTACTAAAGAGTTGAATATGAAAACTAAACTTCTTTATACCAATCCACATAGGCCGATGACTCCCTTGTGAGTACCCATGTGCTTCGAGAATCGAATCTTATTTTGCACTTATCTTCCTTACTTTGCCAAAGCGGCATGTCTTCCATTTCAGGTACTAGTCGAGACTGTTGCAGAGCTAGAGCATCTTCAATTTGATTCAAAATATCAACTCAATGGCGCCTTCTTCTTAACAGACATAACTAATGCAACAGCTTTATTTGCTGAGATTCCAAAATCAGTAAATCCTCTTAGTCCCATTATCTCCACAAAGCAACCCATATCTGACCATGTTTCATACCAGAATGATGCTGATTCTCCATTTTGAATGTCCACTTTGTGAAAATTTCTTGCTAGCATTCGCTATTCAATAGCTTCCTCCACATCCAAGAACCCATGCTCGTATTATCTTATATTGAAAAGAAATGGTCTTGCCGAATGAAGTATGTTTGTATCCACTTAACCTATAATGATACGATGAGAAAAAACAGTTTCCCAGATCAGCTTAAGACGCATACCGTATTAACCTCCTCTAAAGGTCATAAACCAAGTCCTCCTTCCTGATTTTGTTAACAAACTTTTTCCCATGCAATCTTCACCTTTCTTGGATTTAAATCAGGGTCTCACCAGATATATGCTGAGCAGATTTTCTGTTTCACGAATGCATTCCTTTGGCTGCCAAATTGCTGAGAGCTAAAAGTTTGAGATGCTGAGCACTGTGAACAAAACTGATTCGATTAGTTGTAATCGTTCAGCCAACAAAACAGTCCACAAACTTAATATTTTGGTATAATAATCTCCAACAATGACAAATAGTCATTTGCTTAGTCAGAAATTGTAAGTCCAAATATCTTACTGGGAGCAGGCTCAAATCAAAATGGAAACTCTTGCTGATTTCATCTCTAGCGTTCTCTGATACATATGCGATATAAATGGTCAAATTTTCCATGCTTATTAATAACCCCGCGATCTTTGCAAACTTCCAAGCACGTGAACAATGCACGCTGCAGATCTCACATTCCCATCCGTAAGCACGATAATGTCATCAGCAAAACTAATGTGAGTAAGACCAATGGTCTTACACTTTGGGTGATATCCAATAATTTTGACAACATGTTCATATTAATGACAAATAGTATATAATCCTACACACAGTTGGTATATAATCCCACAACTCCACTGCATCAGGATTCTTAGGTATGAGGGATAATACGGTGATAGCTACTCTTTTTAGAAAGCTATAGACGATCCAGATTGTGTGGAACTTCGCCCTAGAGAACTGTATGGATTTTCTCTCTAGCGTTGTTATGTACAGACATTCAAATGATGGTTTTTTCCTCCGATTCTCCGTTAAGTGTGACCTCCCTTTGTATTCTGCTCCCCATTTCCCTACCAAATCTCGTATTTCTGTGAACCCTATGGCATAGATCTCAACCTTTTCTCTTTCTTTTTTCCACCTTTTCAAACTCTTCCTCCCCTCCTGTACCGCCCCTCTCTTCTCTGTTTCGCTTTCACACCTCTTTTTTTCCACTGCTTTCACCTACACTCCCTTCCGATAAAATGAAGCAAACCTGGACAAAGCTGGCCGTCCAAATCAATTTGTCGACGAAGAAGAATCAGTGTTGATTCCTGCTTTTGACAACTCTGCTTTAATAGAAAAATTCCAACACACCCTTATTGGAAGATCTTTCCATGTCAGGGGTAGAAGTACCAATGCTCTTTTGGCCTTGATGCCTTTATCTGGTATCTGGAACGTTTCTGGTCAGATTCGTGGCATGGATCTTTGCAATGGAAGGTTCCACTTTGACTTTGACATCAAAGAAGACCTCCAGAAGGTGCTCAAAAAGAGACCTTGACATTTCAACTAAAGATTTTTGCACTGGAGTGCTGGGAACCAAACATCCAGGACAATTTCCCAAGCTCATTCACTTTCTGGATAACTATCCATGGTATCCTTCTCCACTTATGGGTGGAAGAAGCTTTTAGAAGAATTGGAGATGCTTTGGGACTTGTCAAAGTGGTCGACGTGAAGGATGACTGTCTCTCGGTAGCGATAGATGGAACCAGACCCTTAAAGTTCAAGAAGAAGGTCTAGTTCAACACTGGAGAAGAGCTCACCGTTTCTCTTAAGTATGACCGTCTATAACGTTATTGCTCTAACTTTAATATGATTTCCTATGAAGTCAGCTCAGGCCTTCATCTCTCTGAACAAGAGCGAGGAAAAAGCAGAGAGTCAAGGACTTTACCCCAGCCTCTGGATAGCCATTGATACAGAGACCATCATGACCATCATGAGGAAAATAATTGTTTTCGCACCAGTACTCGAAGAGATGATAGGTCCAGCAGACACAATAGAGGGCTTTCCCATCTTGAGGAAAACAGTCGCCATGGTGAACAAGGGCTCGATTCTGGGAAGGCGTCCAATAATCTCTCTCGTGCTCTCCACTCAAGGTTGGTGCGTTGCAGCTTATATCAAAGGGAAGACAGAGATCACCAGGAGGATAGAAGAGACTCTGTATGGCACCGGATCAGTGGTGCCACATTTTCTCCGTACATGGGAGCATTCCATTAAATCCTGCTCTGCCTCAAGTTATGAGATCCCTCGTGATTCCCACAAGAGCGGTCATGACCGTGACAACGGCCAACAACAGAGGAAACCCCACTCAGCTCTTCCTCATCGATCCCTTCAGTGTACTGAATTGAGCTTTGAGAAGTGGGGAAGCTCTTGACCCCCTCGATAATAAATAAGCATCAGGATTGTAGAGTCTTCTTTTCTACCGCCAGCGACCGTGAAAGAGGTGTATCCTAAGGATAAAGGTAAAGGCAAAGTGATCGCAGAGGAGGATGAAGATGTGAATAACGATGCTAGTAATTTTGAGTCCTCTCCTAAACTTCTGGAGATAGGATCTGCATCGGGTGCAATGCATTCTCCGCCATTTGGCAAGATTTTTACATTAGCGGAGGAGTCACATCGGGTTCCTAGTGATCCTTTGGTGGCAGAGACCAAGGAAGGGAGAAGTATCTTCGGTACAGAGTCGGTTCCCACTGACAGGGAAGACCAAGCAGATGGTGTGGAAGAGTATACAGAGCTCACTGAGGAGGATCTCAGGATACTGGACGAGTTCGAGAGAGCGATGATGGCAGAAGGGCAGTGGAAGATGATGATCTGTTAGGAAGATCTTGGTACACGGGAGTTTGTAGAAAGTTTGGAGCATGCGATCTCTAATATTGCCGCACCGGTTTGCCAAACATCTGTTGTCGCTCCGACAACTTTTCAATCTCCTACCAGCAAAAGGGTAAGATCACCAGACCAGTCCTATGTCAGGAAGAATCAAAAGCTCTCCTCACATACCAAGACCAAGAAACAACCGCAGAAAAAAAAAGTGCCAAGAAGCCCAAATGTGAGTGCGACTGCCTCCAAGAAACTCAAGCTGTTCCAGAACAAAAGTTCCCCGAAGAAACGTCTGGGAGTTTCAACTAAATCTTCATCCCTGGCGGTTAGTGCACCGGTAGCACCTGGATCTTGCAATGTGACAGAACCTGGACCCGCACTAGCACCAAATAACAAGACTACGAAGCAAAGCAAGCAGCTTGACGATTTAGAAGAACATCATACTCCTCACAAACCGTCCAAACTAGTATTTTAGCATGGAAATGCCAAGGGGCGGGGGCCGAGTTAACTTCCCATCGATGTGAGGAGTTATGCCTTAGATACTTCCCATGTTTTAAGTTTTTATCAGAGACCATGAACAATCGTTTTTTCTGCAGAATATGCAATTTTCTCTAGGATTTGATAACCTCTACACTGTCGCCAATAGGGAACAGTGGAGGTCTAACTCTTTTTTATTCTAAGGACTTTCGGGTTAAGATTTTCTATTTGGACGATCATTTGATTGATGTTAAAACTGTTATTGATGGCAATCAAGTTTTTATGTCTTTCATATATGGTGATCCTGTTATGAAAAAACCGAGATTATGTATGGGAACGTCTACCTGTATTGGTATTTCTTAAAAAGGACCTTGGTTTCATTATAAGAAACTTAAATGAGACTATTGGCAACCATGAAAAAAGTGGGGGCTTAAAATGATCAAAGACAACATTTCTCCCCTTTAGGGCTATGATTCAAAATTATGGAATGATTGAATTTCCATTCCAAGGCAACTCACTTTCTTGGGTGGGACGGAGAATAAATGGCGTTGTGAAGTGTAGATTGGACAGAGCTTCAATGTGGAGAATTTGAAAATGTGGAGATTAGACCACAGACCCATCATTGCAAATATTGGAAATTCTCCAATGTGTCAACATAAAAGCTTTAGGTATTTATGTTCGATAAACGATGGATTGACAAACCCAGCCTTGAAGACTTCATGTATTAAGGTTGGGGAAAACCTTTAACATGAGCTCATGGTTCCTTCGTATGTTGCATTAGGAAATGCCGCCAAGTTATTTCGGTATGGAAAAAATGTCTAATTACAAACTCTCAAAAGCTTATAAAGCAACTCCAAGACGAGATAGACAAAGCATTAGAGGATGATAATGTCACAGCGGAGGACCTACGTACCATTATATGGCGGTTATGTGATACGTATTGAGAGGAAGAATTGTATTGGCAATAAAATAGTAGAGCTATTTGGTTAAAATAAGGTGATAAAAACACCAAATTCTTCCACGCTTCAAAAAAGCAGAGGAGATGGGATTCTTGGGCTTCTTAACTCTGATGGCGAATGGGTGGATAACGAGAAGGGTATCGAGACAATAGCTATAGGTTACTTTGAGTCGCTATTTTCTTCTTTTTACTCAAGAGACCCCTACTCTGTGATCCAAGACATCCCTAGGAAAGTCACTACAGCGATGAATGATAAATTGACTCGGGAAGTAACAGAAGAGGAAGTAAAGCGAGCACTCTTCTCCCTGAATCCAGGAAAATCTCCATGCCCTGATACACTCACAGCTCTCTTCTTCCAAAAATTTTTGGGAACGATTAAGGCAGACTTCCTTCAGATAATAAAAAATTTCAACTCTCTGGTACTTTTGACGAGCAGCTACATGAGACTAACATCTATCTCACCTCCAAAGGTGACCACCCCCATGAGTTGGCAGGGTTCGGGCCTATAACTTATGTAATGTAGGCTACAAGATAATCTCCAAGGTTTTGAGTTAATGCTTAAAGAAACTCCTTCCAGATTTAATTTCCAAGACTCAATCGGCTTTTGTGGCTGGGAGACTTATCATGGATAACATCCTTATTGCACTAGAAAACTTTCATGTCCTCTGTTACGTTCCCGCATGTCGGAAGAAGTATATAACAACAAAGACCGAGAGAAAGTTCTTATTAACGGCAAGCCGAGAGGAAGTATCAAACAATCTCGCGGGATTAGGCAAGGAGACCCAATTTCACCTTACCTTTTCATTTTCTAATACAGAGGCATTAATATCACAACTTTAAGCCACAGAAGTGGAGGAAAATATACAATGTATAAAGATTGCAAGAGTAAGCCCATATACATCTCACCTCCTCTTTTCAGACGACAGCCTTTTCTTTTGCAAGGCAGATCTTGCTCAAAGCAGAGAGGTCATTGATATTATCCGCTCCTACAGCGAGACTTCAGGACATCAAATTAATTTTGTTAAATCCTCCATAATGTTTGGCAATACAGCTATAAGGCAAGGGATCAAAGACACCCTCGAAATCTCCCAAGAGGAAGGCATGGGAACTTATTATGGACTCCCAAACAAGATCCAAGGTTCTAAGGGTCAGATGTTTGCATTTGTTTGGGATAGGCTGCAAAAACAGGTTAATTCCTGGTCCTCTAAGTTACTCTCAAAATGAGGAGAAGAGATTTTCATAAAATCTTAGGCTCAAGAAATTCCTACGTATGTAATGTCGTGCTTCCTTATTCCAAAAGACTTATATACTAAGGTTAAGAGTGCAATAGCCAGCTTCTGGTGGAGTTCCAAGAGTGAGGGCGAGGGCATTCGCTGGGCGGTGTACGATGTTCTATGCGGCTAATTGAGTGAAGGCGGTCTTGGATTCAGGACTCTCGAAGAATTTAACATCGCGCTGCTAGCCAAACAACTATGGCGACTCCTATGATTTCCATGTTCCCTTTTATGTCGAGGTTTAAAGGGGAGATATTTCAAATACTGTAATCCTCTTGAAGTCAGTGTCTCTAATCGGCCTTCTTACGGCTGGTGTAGTATGCTGGCCGCGAAGCCTCTCCTTGCCACGGGCATTCGAAAGATTATAGGCTCTGGCTTTGATACATGTGTGTGGTCTGAGCCATGGATTCCTGATTTTCCAGATAGACCCCCGAAGGGACTCCATGATTACAGTGACCCGATCCTCTATGTCAACGCACTTATTGATGTTGAGACCAAACAGTGGAAACTAGACCGCCTTCAAGAGTTATTCCCACCCGAGGAGATTACCCTTATTGTAGGGTTACGTCTGAGTCAACTTTCTCAAGAGACAGGTATAGTTGGATCCACACAAAATCCAGAAACTATACTGTTAAATCAGGATACTGATCTGCGAGAACCTTATCTTGCCTGACCTGTGACCTCCCTTTTCAAGGACCCAGTACTACAGTACACAAGGCATAGGAATGGAAACGAAAAACCACTTGAAATATCAAACATTTTGTGTGGCAATGTGCAAAAGGCAGTGTGGTGAATTGCCAACGCTTAGTCTCCCGACATATAGGAAGAGACAACGGATTGTCCAAGATGTGGTGTAGAGGAGGAAACAATAAATCCTATGTTTTTCGAGTGTCCACCATCTAAGCATGTATGGTGATAACACTGTATTTTGACCACTTTTATGGATCATAATTATGTCTTATGCAGGTGTTTTAACTCTGTTTTCAATATTTTTTAAAGTGTTTTCAATGTTTTAGAGTTTCAAAAGACTTTTCAGGAAACTTGGGCAAAAGATATGCAAATTGGAACAAATAAGCAATTTTGGATAAATGCAGACCGTCAGAAGTATGATAACCGATGAAGACCTTCTCACCGTCTGATCACCCCCAAAATTTGAGACAACATAAAGGCTCCAACCAGATTTCTAATGCACTTGGTTTAGAGACAATCCAACAGTTAGATCTTCAGATAGTCCCAATGCAAGAATGACAGAAAATGCAGTTTCGGAAGAGAGTCGTGTGCCGGGACCGCGGCCAACACCTGTTTTCCCGCAGGTAGAGCCACCGCGACCGCGGAACTTGGTCGTTCACTTTCCAGACGACTTAATTAAAGCCCAGATCAATTCCTTTTGTTATTTTTGAAGTCCTAAGTGTCCAGAACCACTCCAGAAGCTATAAATACCTCCTTTAGGTCATTCTAAAGGGTGTGTTCTTTTCTGTACTTAAATTTTCGTGTGAGATTCAAAACCCTAGAGAGAGAGGCCGCCACCCTTGAAGGAGGAGCCGCCGCAGGAGTGCATCATCGCGCCTCCGCCGTCCACTCTGTTCTTCGTTTTTTTACCCTATTCTCTTTAATTTCATGCAACTTTCAATACTCTGTGATGATTGTTTACAATATGTTTGAGTAGTTACCCAGTTGGGTTAAAGGGATTTTTCAAAGGGAATTTCATGTGTCTTTGCTTATGAATCGATAGATTTAGGATTTATAATCTTCTAGATGTTCTTCGTTTGCCTTTAATCTTACTGCGTGATTCTCTGCTGGCCACTTAGAAGACGATCTGATATGATATGTTGCGAAAGGTTTCATTGATTGTCTGAACTAGGGTGAAACGAGCAATTCTTCTATAGGAGTGGAAACCTACCTATAGTTGAGTTGTGAATGTTGATGAGTCTTGTTCTGCTATTGCATCTTCTCCCTTCCAGGATCAGAGTGGAAACCGACTGATCAGGGTTGCGAGAGATAGTTGTTTCGTGCTGCGAAAGTAGGCTGTTCATACTTCCGTGCCTAGAGTTCTAGAACATACGTAGTTGATTACCTTTATCATATGTTTGAAATCGACATAGCATAGACCATGAACCCCTGCGAAACCCCTTGATGCCCAACGTTTGTCTTTCATTGTTTACAACCTTCGATTTAGCTTGCTTTTCATTCGATTATTATTTGCTTCCATCCGCTTTTGTTTAATCGATTTTTACCTGCTTTTACTTGCTTTCTTTTTTCAATTGCTTTTGTTTGTTTTGCTTTCTAGTTTAGATTCAGTGACAACCAAAACCCAAAACCAAAACCAAAACCTGTTTAGTTCTAGTCTGATTTAAGCATTTCCGTGAATTCGTACTGAAACAACTAAGTCTATGTGAATCGATACCCTAAGTACTACAGCGCACATCTGTGCACTTGCAGACATTTAGGGGTTATAAATTTAAAACCTTAAGCTTAGTAAAATGAAAACAACAAACCCTGCTTTTGCTCGCATCAAGTTTTTGGCGCCGTTGTCGGGGACTTTGATTTGTTTTGTTGCGAATCCCAGCTTAAATCCATTAGAATACTTGCTTACTTTTACTTTTTCTTTTGAATTTTTCAGGTTTCTCTGCGATGAGAGACCGGAAACATGTTCCCGGGACTCTTGGTGATCCACCATATCGTGTGGATGGTGATCCAAGCGACAATGACCTGACTGATGATGAGTTTGAAGAACCGATTTATGATGACAATGAGCTAATCGGATCGATAAAACATGAAGATGATGATGAACTGATTGGAAGTTTCGATTCACTCGAGAAATTCTTGGAAGATCGAAGAGATATTCAACCAGCCTTACTAGAGGATGGTAAAACCGAAATCAAGGTACCATATATCCATTTAGCTCAACAAAATCAATTCTATGGTTATTCATTCAAAAACCCGATTGACCATATCGAGACGTTCGAAGAATTATGTGCAACCATTACAGCAAATGGGGATTACCACAAGTGTAGTCTTTTCCCATTCTCTTTAAGAGACAATGCCAGCAAATGGCTAAAATCTTTGCCACCTGCTTCACTAAAAACGTGGGCAGCGTGTAGAACTGCTTTCTTAAATCGTTTTTATACTAGAAATCGTTCAAATCTCTTAAGAAACAAGATAAGAACTTTTAAACAAAAAGAAGGATGAAGATCTTTTAGATACTTGGGAAAGATTTAGGGAATACCAAAGAGATTGTCCACACCATGGATATACCGAAGAATACCTGTTGGGTATATCTATCGCGGTATTTATGCGTTGTGTCAACTGCGTGAGGGAACAAGTTTTACCCTTAACAAAACAAATGAAAGCCGCAAGTGCACAGCTAATCAGTTGTAGTATTTAGGGATCGAATCCACAGAGATTTGTGTGCCTGGTATTTTTCTACGGTTTTTAACTTTATGTCTAGACTCAATTGGTTTTTAAAGGTTGGTTGTTTTTCTTGCGAATTAAACTAAAACAAAAGAAAGCAAATAAATAAACCTAAAAAGCAGGTAAGAAAATTGAATGGAATGCAATTAGAATAGGCAAATATCGAATGAAAGACTAATAAGGCAAGTAAGATATCGCATGAAAGGTAAATAAAACAAGTAAATAATGAACTAAGGAAATTGAAATGCAGGTCTACGAAAGCAAGTAAAAATCGATGGAATTGTAAACTATGGCTAAAAACGCTGAGCTTTTGGGAACTCTAAGGGATCATAATCGGTTTTAACACTAGGGTAGATAGATTGGGATTGACAGATAACGATATATGGGTTCTAGAGCTAGAGTATGGCGGTATGACTACGTCACTGTCGTGATCATAACCAACTGTTTCTCGCAACCCTGACCAGTAGGTTTCCACTCTGGCCCTGGAAGGGAGAGAACGCAAGAGCTGCACAAGACTCGTCAATACTCACGATCTCGCCGCAGGTAGGTTTCCACTCCTACGAAAAAATCGCTTGTTTCATTCTAGGGCTGATACTTAATGAAAACTTTCGCAACACTAACTATATATATCAGATACTAGGTGATCAATCAAGCATACATGCAATAAGAACAAGAATAAACAGAGAACAAGTCGAAATCCCAGATCTATAAACCTAGATGTCTTAATCGATTATGAGAGCCCCTTTCGGGAACCCTAAGCCCAACTCGGGATCTACTCAGACATGGCTGAGTTCGACATCATCATTGGTTTTAATAAAAGTAATGAAAAACAGTAAAGAAAAGAGATAAAGAAAGCTTCTCTATTGAAGAAATCGGACTTGAACAATTTTCTACAAAAATCTCATAAAAACGGCCTAAAGGAAAAGGGTTTCTGTAAAGTATGAAGGGTTCTCTCTAAAAACGACCTAAATGACATGTATTTATAGTCTCCAATACTCCATGGTCTCTAGGGTTCCGGAATTGAGGCTGCGAATGACTTTGGGCTTCAGATAAGTGGGCTTTAAGTCGGAGCTTGATTGCCGCGGTCGGGAGTGTTGTGACCACGGCAATTGGCTTGTTGGCCGCGGTCGGAAAGCTTCTGACCGCGGCAAATAGCTTGTTGGCCGCGGTCGCGTGAGCTGCTGGCCAACTTTGAGTGGCTCCGCGGCTAATGAAATATCTTGAGATTCAACCGTTGGAATGTCTCCAAACCAAGTGCATTTGAAAGCTGGTTGATTCTTCTATAAGTTGTCCAATTTTGAGGGTGATCAGATAGTGAAAAGGTCTTCGTCTCTCCATGAGAGTTCTGACGGTCTGCATTTATCCAAAAGAGTCTTTTTGTTCCATTTTGTGCCTCTTTATCCCAAATTACCTGAAAAGTCTTTTAAAATCCAGAAACATAGAAATCCCTTGAAAACCTTTGAAAATGGAGTAAAAACACCTGTAAAAGATATTAAAGTGATCCATAAAAATGGTCAAAATCCGGTGTTATCAGGTATAACTCCAGAGTTACGACACTCTTTCGACACAACAAGTAATGGAGACTTCTCAACCAGATCTGTAGAACATGCTCACGTTTTCATAAAAAATTTCGCAAACAGCATCCAAAATCAAGTAACCTTTGATAATTCAGCACTTTCTGAGAAGAAAGAAGAGATCTCGGAAGTTATGAAGTGTCTCCATCACATAATGAGTCATCTTGGATTGCAACAACCAAACAAGACACACAATACGTGTAACTTTGAAGGTTGGGACAACCCAATGGATTCTTATGATCAAGAGATGGTTAACACTGCAGAAGTCTATCAAATTCAAGATTTTCCATTCGTTTCTGATCACCGCGGGTCCATTCATCCGGACCGCGGCAAACCAAGCTTTCACCGCGGTTGTGATGATGCTGACCGCGGCCAAGACCTGTTTCACCACGGTCGCGAGCCTTCTGACCGTGGGAAAACATCTTCCGAACTTGCCTGGACATCAACTTCCGAACCTATCTTGGCTATTCAATCTAATCCTGTTTCATATCCTAGTTTTCCCTCTTCTGAAGTTGAAAACCTAAACAAAAGAATTCTAGAGCTTGAAAAATCTAGGTCTCAAGAGATTAGTGATCTTAGATCTGAACTAAAAAAGATGCAAGAAGATTTCAATGAAAAATTTTCCACCCTCCTTAGCCTAATGATCAAAACTAATTCTAAAAACTTAGATAAATCTGAGGAGGAGCCAAGTGAAAATTCTTTCGAAAACTCAAGTGAAGCAGATCCCTCCGATCATGTGAAAGCTATCGCACTTAGGAGTGGATTAGCTTACAAAGAGCCTGAGTTACCTAAAGATCCCAAAGATGAGGAAAAGGGTAAGGAAAAGGAAAAAGAAAGAGAAAGAATCACGGTCGAAGACATTGAAAAAGAAATGGTAGGAGAGAAGGATATGGAGAAGAAGTAAGAGAAGATTCATCTCGGGAAATCCTTGGAGAAGACCCGATTGCACCTCCATGAACTCGTGTATATAAACCTAAACCACCATATCCTAGAGCCTTAAGAGCCCCTAAGAAAGAGAAAGAAAAAGCTAAGCTGAAAGAGTTGATCGATCAATTAAATGTGAGATTACCTTTCGTAGAAGCTTGTGCTATGGTTCCCGCTTTGAGAAAATACATGAAGAGTATTCTAACAAATTCTTTAACTCTTGAAGAAGGCGTTATGATGATAACCCATGAATGTAGTTCTATCCTGCAAAGCCAAATCTCTGAAAAGAAAAACGAACCTGGAAGCTTCGTACTTTCATGCACTATCAATGATGTAGGTTTTGAGCGTGCTCTCTGTGATTTAGATTCGTGGCTGGAGACGGCGCTATCAGTGGACATGGTTAGCTTGTTACATCTGGTCGGATATCATTCTTGTGGGGCTAAAGGGTGCATATCGAAGCTTATCCCTGTTGCATGCAGAGCTGGACTCACTGATTTGGGCTATGAAATGCATCCTATCATCAGATATGGCTTGTGAAACCTTCTCCACGGATTTCTGATGTCAGGATTTCTGATGTCAGGATTAGTGCAATATCTAAGGTGTCAATCCAGTTGGGGTGATTCAGTCACTAGAAATACATAGAACTAACTGAGTTAAGCTATGCAAGATGATTTGAATGATTCTACAAACCTAAACAAACAAGAAAACATGCAACTAAGAGAATCTAAAGACAAGCAAATAAACAAAGACTAAAGAAATGCAAGAAACGTGGATCCTTGGGTGAGATCATTGATTTTGGGTGAATCCAGATGTGATCTATGATATTAAAACAATCAGACAATTGCTAAACCTTTGGTCTAGATCACTGAATAAGACTAGTACACTCTCATGGCATTAATTCCTTTGTTATTTATATAATCAATAACGAACTCTCATTTGTGAAAATATTAATTAACAAGCATTAATTTGAAGATCCAAG
Organism: Eutrema salsugineum; assembly: GCF_000478725.1. Lineage (NCBI taxonomy): Eukaryota > Viridiplantae > Streptophyta > Magnoliopsida > Brassicales > Brassicaceae > Eutrema > Eutrema salsugineum. The sequence goes on along the minus strand of NW_006256901.1, from coordinate 7,207,115 downwards.
ATTCAATTAACCTCTTAAACATTCACTCACATGAGCTAAAAAGGTTAATCCTAAAGATAAAAGGATAGCAAAATCAGACAATCCCTACTTTCTTAGGTCTAAAACACTTAAACAAGATTAATCCACTCTCGTGACCTTAATCACTTTGCTAATTATCATTATCAAGATCTAATTCTAATTAGTGAAACAATGATCAACAAGCATTAGCAACAAATTCCAATAACCATTCAACTCCTTAGACATCTATTCTGATAGGCTAAGCAAGAAAAAATTTTCATTTAGTTCTTTGGGGCATTTCATTAAACACTTTCTGGGTGTGGAATGTCCTAAGGACGTTGATTAACTATCTCTAGTCTAATCAAGCATTAAACACACCAACTGAAGAAATAAGAAACTACGTCCTAAACACCATAGATAAACCTAGAAATTCTCTAATATATCATACCCATGGATCTTAAAAATAGATTACACACTAAACATGCTCAAACCCAGAAAAGCTATGAAGAATAGGGTGAGAGACATGTTTAATGATGATGAAAGAAGATAGATTAAAGATAAAAAGAAATTATATGCACTCAAAATTAAATAAATCTATGTACAATGATCTTGTCTCCTCAAAGAGGAAAGGATTTTCAAAGAAAAATAAGATATTTTGCAAAATTACGTTAAAAGCAGATATATACTAAGTGTGAGAAAACCATGTCAGACCAGGACAATCTGGTTCCTGACCTGGCTCCAACAGGGTCAAGACTGGGGCATAGGCCGGTGCAAGATTTTGGTGTGCTCGTCAGCTGCACTAGACTGTCTTCAACCCAAGGTGTCTCCTGAGGTGAAGTGTTTGATGTTGCACCGGGTATGATCTGAGCCGAGGCAAGTTTCACTGGGCAAATGACCAAGGCAGAATCTTGATGTGTTTGCAGTCTGCATCACCCTGTTTCCAACCTGAGGAGTCACCCGGGGCATGTAACTAAAAGGCGGATATGTTCATGCTTATTCAGTCATAACTTTCAAACCACTAATCAAAATGACTCGAGACTACCTTCATGAATCTTGATGAAGGCCCCGGCAACTGAATCAGACTGGAAAGGCATCGTCCCACGCAATCTTTGTGACTCATTGGATCAGTCTTGAAACTGTCGCGAGACAGGTGTGTCTTCCGGTGAGCTTAACTCTCTGCTCACGACTCCAAATCCAATTATTCTACCTGTTCCTGATCCGTGACCTGATCATTTCCAACGTTTCTGAAGACACTGTAATCTGAATCGTTCGTTAAAACTCTCCGGACAGGCGATCTTTCCAGTCGTATCGGATTGCTCCAGAATGGATGCAAGACAGGTCCGTCTTCTGATGGCCGTATCTTTCAGCTCGCTACTCCAAATTCATCGATTCCAACTGTTCTGAAATCTAGACTCACTTATCTTGATCTTTACTGAGACCCCGGATGCTGAATTGATATACTCATAATTTATCATATTTAGGATTGCATTTTTGTCCAAAGATTGAGTCTCATGCATACATTTAGCTAGTTTTGTTGGAGTTTGTCCTTGGTTCTAGCTTTGTTTAGGATGTGCATTAGGTCCTAGAGTGTCCTGCATTTTTGGAGTGTTCTAAGGTCATTTGGAGACTTTTGGGAGCAACTTGGAGCTGGGATCATGGAGGAGGCCTCACCTGTGTACAGCAACTCGGACAGATGTTTTGGAACAGGCAAAACCCTCACATTGATCGCGTGAGACGAAGGACTTGCAATGCGATTCAACCTCCGGTGTCTTCATCAAGAATCAAAAAGAATGAGTCTAGTTTCCAGAAAACTTTAGATCATCCCATTTGGATTTGTGAGCTGAAAGTTACGGCGATCGAAAGAAGTGCATGTCTTGGAGCTGATAAAAGACCAAAGCAACGCGCGTCAAAGAACTGGTAGAACGGAGCCTTTGCCGACGTCATCTGAGCTCGAGCCCTTCACCAAAGGTGAAGATATCTGAGTATTCTGTCCACTGAAACTGGAATCACACCATTCGGACCAGTATCCTGGACGTTACTCTTCCCTGAGTGTGAAGTGGTCCGAGGAGACTTGAAGCCTGCGAGATTGTCTTGCGACTTGCTTAACTCGCAATGCCTGGAGATTAATGCCTGGGAGTTGAGCTGCATTTTGAGATGTGCGGGTAAGGTGCCACTGGGTAAGGTCTGAGGTTCCCGAGCAAGAAAAATGCTAAGTCCACAACCGTGCGACTTGAGCATGCGTGTTGGCCGAGCTTGGAACTAAACCGCACGATGGCTCGCAATCTACACCGACTAGAGCATGCGACTTGGGACTGATGGAGACCACCCCGCACATATCTCTGAAGGCCCCTGCTACATGGTCGTGCGAGTTAAGGAGCAAAGAAGACTTAGCCGCATGAAGGTTCGCAAATCACACCTAGATGGGCATGCGGCTGAGCTTACATGGGTTTCACCTCGTTCAAGCCTCTTTCTTTGGTTGTGCGACTTAGGCATGTGACTTGGGATTACATGGAGACCAAGTCGCACACATATCCTCCCCAGATTTCGTCTTGGTCATGCGAGTTGAAGAAGAAGAGGACTGAATCGCACAAAGACTCGAAAAACACACCTAGATGGACATGCGGCTTGGACCAAGGGAACTAAGGCTCACAAGACTGTTTCTTCACCTGTGCGACTTGGGCATGAGACCGGGGAGACTCCTGACCAACTCGCACATTCGTCACCTTATCCACTAAAACCGGGTCAGTACCCGATTTGTTCCGGGCTGACCTGGTTTGTTTTTAAAGACTATATATAGTTTTTAGGGTTTTATCCCCAAAGTTTAAGCTTGATTCCTTTTGTCTCTTGCCTCTTTTGTGAAAAGACTCCTCTTAAGAAGAGAAATATCGATTTTTAAGGGTTTAATCAAGAGAGTTTGAGAGATCTTTGTGTTTAAAGCTGTTTTCTTCTTAATCTATCATCTCCATCTTCATTTACACACTCCTAATCATGATTAACAACACATCTTGCAAAGGATCTAAGTGTGTTGATCATGATTAGTGAGTAATCCCCATATTAAGGTCTTAGATATGTAGATTAGGGTGCTTAAGTGGTAAATTAGTGAGCTTAGGGGTTAGATCATGCATATTCCATTCTCTACAACCTGTTCTTAATGCTAGATCCATACACATCATATGTGGTATAGATTCTGGGCATTTCATGCACCAAAAGTGTTTGATGAAATGCCTGAACCAAGGTTGTTAGAGGTTTAAGTGTTATTCATCATGGGAATGATTGTTTATATGCTTAAATGACAGATTAAACTTGTTCTTAATGCTTGTTAATTCATGTTTCACTAATGATGATTAGGTTAGAAACTGTTTTAGCATAGAAGTTGATACCTTCATGAGAGGATTGCCTTGATTAATGAATTTTAATTTGAATGGTTTGCTTGATTATATGATTCATTAGCTCACTAGTTTAACACTGAAGGCACCCTAATCCACTATCATGTCTAAGACCTTTCTCATCATCATACATACATTCTCATCATCATTTTGTTATTTGCTTGTCTTTGTTTGATCACTTCTTTAGTCATTAATCTTGTTTTAAGTTTTTAGTTGTCATTAATCAATCAAAACCTCACCTGTTTACTTGAATTGAGAAACTGATCACATAGCTTAGTGTCTATCACCACATTCTTGGATTGACAACCTCTTTTGTGTTACTTTGACAAGGGGATTGATAGCCCTAAGACCTAAAAAGTCTTGTCTATCAATTGGCGCCGTTGCCAAATTGTGGAGTGTTTAGCATTAAGCTCTGATCTGTTCTTGAGATCAAGTACTTATTTTTTGTTTTTACTGATTACTTTCAAGTTCTGTTTGTGATTTCAGGTGCATGAACACCAGGTCCAGATCAAGAAGCTGTGGTCCACCTTTCCCCTTAAACGACAACATTAATCTTTTGGTACCAAGGATGAGAAGGGACAGGCGTGGAAGACAGATTGATCAGGCTGATATGGAAGATCAAAGAGAGTACCTGGTTGACATGGAACAACCAGCTCAGGAGCAACAGGCTCAGGGTAATGGAGCTGGTAATGCAGCTGGTAATGGAGTTGGTCAAGGATTACATCAGGGTAATGTTCATCAGGAACAGGTGCATCAACAACAAGCTTATGTCCACCAGGGACAAGCTCCAGCTCATCAGCAGAGGCATCAGGCCAATGTACAGCAAAGACAATAGGTGCACCACCAACATCAGCCCTTCCAACACCAGCAAATGAGATATGAGCAGCCACAGGTCCTATGTTGGAGAAAATGACAGGGCCAATGCTCATCAGTATGGAGCTGGAATTCAGGCACCACCTGTGCAAAACAACAACTTTGAAGTAAAAGCATCCTTGTTGAATATGGTCCAGAACTCAAAGTTCCATGGATTGGCAATGGAAGATCCCTTGGAACACTTGGATCAATTTGATAAAGTGTGTGACTTGACAAAGATAAATGGAGTTTCTGAGGACAGTTTCAAGCTCAGATTATTCCCCTTCAGTCTTGGTGACAAACCTCACCAATGGGAGAAGAATCTTCCAAGAGGCTCCATTCAAACCTGGGAGCAATGCAAGCAGGCATTTCTACCTAAGTTCTTCTCCACTCCAGAACTGCTAAACTGAGGAACCAAATCTCTAGCTTCACTCAGCACAGCAATAAGAGTTTTGGTGAAGCATATGAGAGATTCAGGAGCTACACCAACCAATGCCCACACCATGGGTTTAGTGAGGCTTCTCTTCTCAGCACACTTTATAGAGGAGCTCTTCCCAAGATTAGAAACCAGCTGGATACTGCTTCCAATGGGAACTTTCTGGGCAAGGAGATTCATGCTGCTTTAGAGCTAGTGGAGAACTTAGCAATGAGCAATGACACTTATGGTGAAGACTATGATAGATCCAATAGATCTGAAGGTTCAAGCTCAGAACAGAGGCTCACTAGAGAAGTTAAGGAGTTGAGGAATGAATTGGATGAGTTGAAATTCACCACTCAAAAGCCAATGCACTTTGTAGGAGAGTCTGAGGAACCTTCTCAAATCTTTGAGAACATAAGTGAAGAAGGTCTAACCCAGGAGGAGCTTAACTACATTGGGAATCAGAGGTTCCAGAGATATCAGTATGGCAATGCCAATCAGAACCTCTCTTACAGGAATCCCAATGTAGCTAACCCACAAGACCAGGTCTATCCAAATTCTCAAGCTCCAAAGAACTTTGTTCCCAAGAACAACTTTCAAGGGTCATTTCAACCCAAGAATCAGTTTGCTCAGAATCAGGGTTTTGGTCAGCAAGAGCAACCATTTCAGGGTACTAGTTTCAGTTCACAGAAACAGCAAAAGGCACCACCAGGGTTTGGTCCACCACAGTTCCAGCAGCAAGCGCTGGTTCAACACCAGTTTCAGCCACCACCGGTTCAGCCACAGCCACAGCTGGGGTCAGATAGGGTTGGGATTCTGCAACAACTGCTTCAGGGTCAACAGATATTTGCAAGCCAGAATGCAGCCATGCAGCAGGAAATCAAGGAATTGAAGCAAAATCAGGCCTCAAGCTCAAGAAACCAAGGCCATCTACCTGGGAAGCCTGAACCCAACCCCAAGGAATATGCTAAAGCCATTACACTGAGGAGTGGAAAGGAGTTACCTGGTATTGAGAACAACAAAGTGATCATTGAGGACAATGATCAAACTGAGGGGGAGGCAGCCTTAAAGGAGGATCAAGTTGCTGAAGGATCAAGGAAATAAAAGGGTAAAGAGGTAGAAAGGGAACCTGAACCAGAAAAGATATATGTGCCACCACCTCCATACCAACCCAAGCTCCCATTTCCAGGGAGATTTAAGAAGCAGCTTGTAGACAAGGCAAGAGCTGTATTTGAGAAGGCACTCAATGAGACACCACTCACAATGCCTCTCATTGATGCATTTCTAATGATGCCAAAGATGGGTAAGTTTTTGAAGGATGCCATTCTGAACAAGACTAAAGAGCTTCAAGGCATGGTGGTACTAAGTCATGAATGCAGTGCCATCATTCAGAAAAAGTCCATTCCAAGAAAGCTGACTGATCCAGGGAGTTTCACACTCCCTTGTGCCATTGAACCTCTACTATTCTCTGGATGCCTCTGTGATCTAGGAGCATCTGTCAGTTTGATTCCATTCTCCATAGCAAAGAAGCTTGGCTTTAGAGTGTTCAAACCTGCAAGGATCTCTCTTATCCTTGCAGACAGATCAGTTAGATTACCTGTTGGGATGTTGGAAGATCTGCCTGTTAAGATAGGTGGTTTTGAGGTTCCAACTGATTTTGTTGTGCTGGAAATGGATGAGGAACCAGTTGATCCTCTTATCTTAGGCAGACCATTCCTGGCCACAGCAGGAGCTATTATTGACGTGAGAGGTGGGATAATAGAGCTTCAACTTGGGTCTGAGAAGCTTAAGTTTGATGTGAATGAGATGATGAAGAAACCCACAATAGAAGGTCAATGCTTCTATGTGGAGACAATGGATCAGTTGGCTGATGAGTTGCTTGAGGAACTGAATACTAAGGACCCTCTTCAAGCTACTCTAACCCAAGAACAAAGAGACCATGGGCTCTTAGCAGAAGAAAGTGAAGGGTACAAGATGTATTTGGACAATGCTAGAGAACTTGGTCCTGAGGCAAAGTTTTTGGAACTGGAACAAAGTGGCTCTGAGGTCTTGGCTATCAAAGGATCAGATACTAGCCAATGCAGCTTTGACAAGGATTGGAATGAGGCTGATGCACCCCCTATTGAGCTCAAGCCTCTACCAACAGGGCTCAGGTATGCCTTCTTGGGCTTAAACTCAACATATCCAGTGATCATCAATGATAGCTTATTAGAGCATGAAGAGAGTGCATTGCTTAGTGAGATAAGAAAGTTCAGGAGAGCCATAGGATACTCTTTGGCTGATATTAGAGGGATCTCTCCTGACATATGCACCCACATGATACACTTAAGAACCAATCTATGTCCTCTATTGAGCATCAACGATGTCTTAACCCAAACCTCAAGGAGGTGGTTCAGAAGGAGATACTCAAGCTCCTTGAGGCAAGGATAATTTACCCAATCTCTGACTCAAGGTGGGTATCTCCTGTTCATGTTGTGCCCAAGAAAGGTGGGATCATAGTGGTTAAAAACGAGAAGGATAAGCTGATAGCTACTAGGACCATAACTGGACACAGAATGTGTATAGACTATAGAAAGCTCAATGCAGCCTCTAGGAATGATCATTTTCCTTTGCCTTTCATTGATCAGATGTTAGAGAGGCTTGCAAGCCATCCCTTCTTTTGTTTTCCCGATGGGTACTCTGGATTCTTTCAAATCCCCATAGATCCAAGAGACCAAGAAAAACAACATTTACATGCCCTTATGGCACATTTGCATACAGGCGCATGCCTTTTGGTCTTTGTAACGGTCCTGCCACATTCCAACATTGCATGATGCATATATTCTCTGACATCATTGAAGAGAAGGTGGAGGTGTTCATGGATGATTTTTCTGTCTATGGCTCCTCCTTCTCGGATTGTCTCTCTAATTTGTCACAGGTCTTGGAGAGATGTGAGCAGCATAACCTGGTGTTAAATTGGGAGAAATGCCACTTCATGGTGCAGGAAGGGATTGTGCTTGGACATAAGATATCTGAGAAGGGCATAGAGGTTGACAGAGCAAAGGTGGAAGTGATGGTGAATCTGCAAACTCCCACTTCAGTCAAAGGGATAAAGAGTTTTCTTGGACATGCAGGGTTTTACAGAAGATTCATCAAAGATTTCTCAAGAATAGCCAGACCCTTGACAAGGCTGTTGTGTAAAGAAGTTGATTTCATCTTTGATGCTGAGTGTGAAGAGGCCTTCAAGATGATCAAGGATGCATTAGTCAGTGCACCAATTGTCCAAGCCCCAGACTGGTCCCTTCCTTTTGAGGTTATGACTGATGCATCAGATTTTGCAGTTGGAGCTGTACTTGGCCAGAGGAAGGATAAGAAGCTTCATGTCATCTACTATGCCAGTAGAACACTTGACTCTGCCCAAGAGAAGTATGCTACCACAGAGAAGGAAATGTTGGCAATAGTCTTTGCTTTTGATAAATTCAGAAGCTACCTGGTGGGATCAAAAGTCATTGTATATATTGATCATGCAGCCCTCAGGTATCTGATGACCAAGAAAGATGCTAAGCCTAGACTATTGAGATGGGTCCTTCTACTTCAGGAGTTTGATATGGAATTACAAGACAAAAAGGGTATAGAGAATGGAGCTGCAGACCATCTCTCTTGGTTGAGAGTAGACTCTGAAGTCCCTCTTAATGACAGTCTTCCTGAGGAATCATTGATGGTGCTCAACTCTTATTTGGAGTTTGAAGAAGTGGATAGCATACAAGAGAAGAGAATGCCCTGGTTTGCTGATATTGTGAACTTTCTTGCTTGTGGAGTGGAACCACCTGAACTTGATGCTTACCACAGAAAGAAGTTCTTCAGAGATGTCCAAAGATACCATTGGTATGAGCCCTACTTGTATGTCCTGAACAAAAATCAGCTGTATAGAAGGTGTCTTGCTGAGGAGGAGATGCAACCTGTGTTGCAAGAGTGTCATGGTTCAGCTTTTGGGGGTCACATGGGAGCATTCAAGACTGTAGCCAAGGTTCTTCAGAGTGGGTTTTGGTGGCCCACAATGTTCAAGGATGCTCAGCTAGTTGTTTCAGCATGTGATGCCTGTCAGAGGCATGGGAACATTTCAAAGAGGAGTGAGTTGCCTCAAAACCCAATACTAGACGTTGAGATCTTTGATTTCTGGGGAGTTGACTTTATGGGACCTTTCATATCATCTTATGGGAATCAGTACATACTAGTGGCTGTGGACTATGTGTCCAAGTGGGTTGAGGCCATTGCTTCCCCTACCAATGATTCCAAGGTAGTGGTGAAGCTGTTCAAGAACATTATCTTCCCAAGATTTGGAGTACCCAGGGTTGTTATTTCTGATGGAGGATCTCAATTTGTGAACAAGACTTTCGAGGGATTGCTGAGAAAGCATGGAGTGAAACACAAGGTAGCTACTCCTTATCATCCTCAAACTAGTGGCCAGGTTGAAGTGTCTAATAGACAGATTAAGGCCATCCTTGAGAGGACTGTTAGCTCAAGCAGAAAAGATTGGAGCAAAAGGCTGGATAATGCATTGTGGGCTTATAGAACTGCCTTTAAAACTCCAATTGGGACATCACCTTTCAATCTGCTATATGGGAAGAGCTACCACCTTCCTGTTGAGCTGGAGTACAAGGCTTTGTTGGCTGTGAAGTTGCTGAACTTTGATATCAAGACAGCTCAAGAGAAAAGGGTCATTCAACTCCATGAACTTGAAGAGATCAGGTTGGGGGGCTTTTGAGAGCTCCAAGATCTATAAGGAGAAGACTAAAGCTCTACATGATCAAAAGATTCTGAAAAGGGAGTTCAAGGATGGTGATCTGGTGTTTCCGTTCAACTCTAGGCTTAAGTTGTTTCCTGGAAAACTTAAGTCTAGATGGTCTGGTCTCTTTAAGGTTCTTGAAGTCAGGCCATATGGAGCTGTTGTGTTAGAGGGCAAGAATGGTCAAGAGTTTGTGGTAAATGGCCAAAGGATCAAGCACTACCTGGTCTCACAAAGGAAGGAGGAAGCTATATCAGTTCCCCTTCTTGATCCACCACCAGCCTGTTAAACAGGTTTCCAAAGTCAAACTTAGAGACTTTAAACAAAGTGCTCTAGGGAGACACCCCAAGCTTATCCTTTGTAAATATGTTTTTGATCTTTTCTTTTCTTTCTTTAATGTTTTAGAACTTTTTGATGGGTTTTGTGAGTTGGTCTCAGGTTCTAGGTGATTTTTGGAGGCCATGGCTCAGGGACAAATGAAATGGAACATGTGAGAAGGCTGGGAGAAGTGTTTAAGGCCTGAAAACTTGGAGGACGCCTGAGTGCTACCTGGGCGTGCGGCTCAGTCAAGTCATGAACCAACTCGCATACAAGCTCGCAATTCACACCGACTTGGTTCTGCGGGTTATTCACCTGGCACCAAGAGATTCGAGCACGAAGAAATGCTAAGTGTTGGAGCATGCGAGTTGGTAATGCGGGTCAGAAGCAAGAGAGCCCAGGCCGCACTTCTATTCACAATATACACCGGCCTGGGCGTGCGAGAAGAACCAAGGGAACCAGGCCGCACATCAGGAGGAAGAAGGTCGTGGCGTCTAAGTGTAAAGACGTGCGACCTGGTGCTGCGGGTCGGATAAGAGGAGGCTAACCCGCATGAACATTCGCAAAACACACCGATTGGGTCGTGCTAGCTGATGTTCAAGAGCCCAGGCCGCACACAAAACAAAGGATCCAGAACGGCTTAAGTCCCAGATCATGCGAGGTGGGCATGCGGTTTAAACGGAGGAAATCAGGCCGCACAAAGGGAAGAAAGGCCGAGATGACTAAGTGCAAAGTAATGCGAGTTGGTCGTGCGGCCTGGATCAAGGAAAGACCAAGCCGCACTGACACTCGCAAAACACACCGATTGGGTCGTGCTAGCTGATGTCCAAGAGCCCAAACCGCACACCAAACAAAGAACCCTGAGGCGTCTAAGTGAAAGATCCTACGACTTGGTGATGCGGCCTAACTCACGAAGGTACCAAGGGGCACGAAGTCTCGCAATTCACAACGAGTTGGTCATGCTAGCTGGTAATAAAGGTCCCAAGCCGCATAAAAAAAAAAGGAACCCGAGATGTCTAAGGACCAAAGCCTGCGAGTTGGTCCTGCGGCCTGAAACAAGAAAAGACCAGGCCGCACGAAGACTTGCGATTCACACCGTTTGGGTCATGCGGGGTATCTGAAAGCCAGGCCATGTAGCAGCATGAGAGAAGAGACAGGGCGTGCAAAGGAGATTTTAGTGTGGCTTGGTCATGCGGGTTGGACACATCAGGTACCAGGTCGCACAAGAACTCGCGTTTTAAGCCGAGATGGTCTTGCGCGTCATCAAGAGGTCACGCCAGATCGCAGCATGGGAGAAGAGACTAAACCGTGCAGAAGTGTTTTTACTGCAACTTGGACATGCGGGACAGGAAGAAGAAGAGACCACGTCGCACAAAAATCCATCTTACACCGAGTTGGTTGTGCGGCTCGGTCACGGCGGTTCCAGGTCGCACAAGGAGAGAAAGGAGTCCGGTCAACGAGAAAAGGAAAGGTCAAAACCTTGACTGGTCAAAATAGATCTATTGACCACCAGTCCAAAGGCTTGACCTTGTCCCACACTCTCTCTTCCTCACCAAAACCACGAGTTTGCTCCTTTTCTCTCATTTCTCTACATTGTTTTCATCATAACTCTCTCATTTCTCCACCAAATTCGTTGATTCAAAGTGCTCTGAGCTCGTTTTTGAGTTGTTAACATCATCCTGATTGCATTTCAAACTCGTTGCATCATAATCCCAAGGTATTCACTCTGTTAAAATTCATCTTTTTCCATGTTCTTCAATGGTGATTTTTGAACTTCAAGGTGTGGAATCGATTTTGATAGGTTGTTTTAGACCTTGTGATTCTTTTTACAAATGCTAGGGTGCTAGATAGTCATGTAAAACAGAGCATTTTGTTGGTATTCATTGTTCTTGAGTTTTGAAAATTGTTGCAAGTTAATTCATGAAAAATCGATTTTTCTTGGAAAGAAATGAACTTGTTTCTTGCTTGGATTGAGAAACTTGTTCATGTGCTTTTGAAATCGATTCTTGCAACAAAATGTTTTTCAAAATTTTGGAGAATTTTGTGAACCTTGATTTTGTGCTAATCTTGTTTTTGAGAAATTTCTTGGCAGATGACTGAAAGAACCAACTCTCTAGCCAAAAAGAAGGGCACTGCATCCAAAGACAAGGGTTTGGTCTTAGGGTCTTCACAGCCAAAAGGAAAAGGCCAAGTCACCATGAAAGTCACAAAGCAAGGGAAAGGTGATCAAGCGCCAAAAAGAACAAGGCATGAAGAGAAAGCAATGGTGGTTGCTTCTGGTTCCAAGAAGAAAGGGAAACAGTTGGCTGTGGTATCTGATGGTGAACAGACTGAGAGTGACTCAAGCAGCTCAGCTGGTGGTTCCCAAGGCACCATTGAAGAGGGATCAAAGAGGATCAAGAAAACTGAACCAGAAACACCTGATTATCTGGCTAAGTTTCAACAGATGGAGATCCAGCAAGGGAGGTTCCCTGATGTGGACTTTCTGAAGAAGATTGGCATCTATGAAGATGTCAAAACTTTGCTTGGGAACATGGGCATTGAATCACTTTTGGAGATGAGAGAGATCGCATATGAAGAGGAGTCTCAAGAGTTCTTGGCTTCTTTTGATGCTTTTATGTACTACCCAAGGGATTCAAGAATTCTTCAAGGGGATGGACTTGGACACATGGAGTTTACTGTGAAAGGAAAGGACTATACAGTGTCATTCAGGGAATTGAATGAGATATTTGGGTTTTATGCACCTAGAAATGTTCCTCTCTCCAACCAGGTCAATCTCAGAAAGGAAGATATTCAGGCTCTATGGAGATCAATAGCTTCTGGGAAGTACACAGCTGGAGCAGCTAAGTCATCTTGGATAAGGAATCCAGTGCTGAGATATGTCCATAAGATCCTCTCTCACAGCTTCTTCTTCAAACTTGATGTTGGGAGAGTTCACAAGGGCGATCTGAATCTCCTTGGTGTGGGGCTGAAACAGCTGATGCCAACTCATGAAGATGGGAAGCCCTATGAAGGATATGCTTACACACCTTGCATTGCCTCTCAATTAGCAAGGTCTTTGATGGTCTACAAAAAGTGCATTTGGGGTTCAACAAAGAAGGATGCAAAGCTGACCCATGGATGGGTTGTAACAAAGATCTTGAAGGCAAAGGGTTACAGGTTCAAAGAGAACAAGGCAAGGTTTGATCTGATTAATGAAGCCCATTTGTGTAAGATTGGTTTCCTTCAAGGAAGAGTTGGAGCCAAGCTGGTTTACAACTTCAAATCCTTCATTGATGAACCAGTCCAAACTCTCCTGCCCAATCCCTCCATCACCACAGTCCAAGTAAAGAGGAACATTCACTTCTTCTTGCTGAAGGAAGAGCTGTACAATGTCCAAACTGATCCCCCAATTCTCAAGTACAAGAAAGCTTGCAGAGAAGAAGCCTCCAAGGAAAGGAAAGCAACCGCTGAAGATGCTACCACAAGTGCTGCTGGTGCTGGAGATGCTGGTCTGCCTCCACCTCAAAAACGTTTTGGTGGAAACAGATATCACTTTGATGATTACAACTGGGAGGAGCCAGGCACTTCGGGGTTTAGAGCTCAACAAAAGATCAGTGTTCTCCAACAATGGTGCAAGTACCAAGACAAAACCATCCACAAGATGGCAAAGTGCATCAAGGAGATGAAAAAGAGGATCAAGAAGCTTGAAAACCCTTGCAAAGGTGGATCTCCAACACCGGTTTCACCAAGGAACAGAGAAGAAGTTGGAGAGAGCTCCATCAACCGCACGGCCCTGGTCACATATGCCACAGCTTGGGTGGATCTTGATGACGGTTCTGATGAGGCAAGCCATCACTCCTGGGAGACACCATCCGGTCACACTTCAAACCCCTCTTACTCTTTGGGGTCAGACTTCCACAGCTCTTAGGTAACACTCCAAACCTTGTACATATGCATGTAGATTTTCTTTTTCTCTTTGCATTTTACTTGTTTGCTTTGCTTTAACTCCTTTCTCTTGGTTTTATAACACAAGGGACTGTGTTATTTAAGTGTGGGGGAGGAGTTTCATCTTTTACTAATCGTGTTTTCTCTGTTCTTATTTTATACTTGTGTCACATTCTTGCATGCATTCATGTAGTTTCATCTAAGTGCATATAAAAACCAAAAAAAAAATTGAAAAATCTGAAAAAAATTCACAAAAAAATGTTCATGTAGTTGCATTCTCATTTTTAGGATTGATTCTAGTTGCATATTCATGTAGGCTGCATCAATGCAAGGGAGTAATGATAGGTTTTTCCTTGAGAGAATATCACTTTAAGAATTCGGTTCACTGCCCTAGTTTCTAGTTCTTTGCTACATGTAAACAAGAAAGAAATCAAGACTGATCCATGCTTTGAACTTGTTGAGTGAATCAAACTTTGATTAGTCTAGTCTTATCTAAGTAAGAACCTTAATTTGACAATCTAATTATCATTGCTTGTGCATGTCATTGTGAACTCATGGGTACCCTTAAAATATTTGAGCTCTCTTATCCCTTTTACCACTCTTTGCTAGCTCAAATAGCTGTTCTCTCACCTTGAGACAGTTCCCTGCCTTTAACCAAACCTTCCTTGAAGCCTGAAACACTATAGTGAGAGATGTGAGGCTTTTTCTGAATAAACTTGACAGAAAGTGTTGGGTTTAGGGCGAAAAGAGTAGGGTCTCATGTAGATCTAGCTCAGCATCATGAGTCTAGAGTAGGCTAGGAAGAGTTCTTGAGAAACACTGAGTGGTAAAGAGAAAGTTGGAGATGAGAACCAGGGGATGGAAAAGAAAAGAAAGCGGTTTGGGGTCTGCTGTGTAAAGAAAGAAAAGCTCTTGTGCTTTGAAAAGACAAGTCTAGCCTCTAAGTAAAAAGAAAAGAAAAGAAGCCAAAAAGGCTCAAGTGTTTGAAAAGAAAAGAAAAGAGGCTAGAAAGTGTTATATGAGAAAGAGCTAAGTGGAATATTCAGACCCCAAAGCCTGAGTTTAAAGTTGAAAAGATGAATCCCCTGGTGAGAAAAATAATGAGAGTGAAGTGAGGAGAGGGTTGATGAAGCAATGAATGTCTTGAGAAAGGAGTAGCTAGGATGTGATCTTCATGGGAGTAGAGAGTTAAGGTGAAAGACCAATTTGGGGCATTGGGTAGATGGGATTCTGTTCTTGTATGCACCAGTTGCCTTTTACCCTTAGCATTCTGTTAAAGTTTATTCCTTCTTGAGTGATCCCTTGAGCTGCATGGAAACCATAAACATTAAATGAGATCATCTTTGTCTCATGACCCTGTCCCAAGACAAGTGAGTTCACATGATTTGCATAAGCATAATTCACATGAGCTTTAATGAAAGTCAAAAGGTTGGAACTATGGCTGTTTGTGAAAACTTAAGCTTGAGCTTGATTCATTTATTGATAAGTATGGCTAAAGTTTTGTGAGTAATCTTGTTTGCAATGCATCTTAGAATTAGCAACTAGGACAGTGAGCCTTGAATTCTTTTAGTGATACACTCTCTCATTAAGGAATATGAACCCCCAATGCATCGAACCTCTTTCTCTCATTTGCTCTTTTTGCTTGAGGACAAGCAAAGGAAAAGTGTGGGGGAGTTGATATACTCATAATTTGTCATATTTAGGATTGCATTTTTGTCCAAAGATTGAGTCTCATGCATACATTTAGCTAGTTTTGTTGGAGTTTGTCCTTGGTTCTAGCTTTGTTTAGGATGTGCATTAGGTCCTAGAGTGTCCTGCATTTTTGGAGTGTTCTCAGGTCATTTGGAGACTTTTGGGAGCAACTTGGAGCTGGGATCATGGAGGAGCCCTCACCTGTGTACAGCAACTCGGACAGATGTTTTGGAACAGGCAAAACCCTCACATTGATCGCGTGAGACGAAGGACTTGCAATGCGATTCAACCTCCGGTGTCTTCATCAAGAATCAATAGGAATGAGTCTAGTTTTCAGAACACTTGAGATCGTCCCATTTGGAGTTGTGAGCTGAAAGTTACGGCGATCGGAAGAAGTGCATGTCTCGGAGCTGATAAAAGACCAAAGCAACGCGCGTCAAAGAAATGGCGGAACGGAGCCTTTTCCGACGTCACCTGAGCTCGAGCCCTTCACAAAGTTGAATATATCTGAGTTTTCTGTCAACTGAAACTAGAATCACACCATTCTGACCATTATCCTGGAATTTACTCTTCCCTGAGTGTGAAGTGGTCCAAGGAGACCTGAAGCCTGCGAGATGGTCTTGCGACTTGGTTAACTCGCAATGCCTGGAGATTAATGCCTGGGAGTTGAGCTGCGTATTGAGATGTGCGTTAAGGTGCCACTGGGTAAGGTCTGAGGTTCCCGAGCAAGAAAAATGCTAAGTCCACAATCGTGCGACTTGAGCATGCGAGTTGGCTGAGCTTGGAACTAAACCGTACGATGGCTCGCAATCTACACCGACTAGAGCATGCGACTTGGGACTGATGGAGACCACCCCGCACAGAAGACTTAGCCGCATGAAGGTTCGCAAATCACACCTAGATGGGCATGCGGCTGAGCTTACATGGGTTTCACCTCGTTCAAGCCTCTTTCTTTGGTTGTGCGACTTAGGCATGCGACTTGGGATTACATGGAGACCAATTCGCACACATATCCTCCCCAGATTTCGTCTTGGTCCTGCGAGTTGAAGAAGAAGAGGACTGAATCGCACAAAGACTCGCAAAACACACCTAGATGGACATGCGGCTTGGACCAAGGGAACTAAGGCTTACAAGACTGTTTCTTCACCTGTGCGACTTGGGCATGAGACCTGGGAGACTCCTGACCAACTCGCACATTCGTCACCTTATCCACTAAAACCGGGTCAGGACCCGGTTTGTTCCGGGCTGACTCGGTTCGTTTTTAAAGACTATATATAGTTTTTAGGGTTTTATCCCCAAAGTTTAAGCTTGATTCCTTTTGTCTCTTGCCTCTTTTGTGAAAAGACTCCTCTTAAGAAAAGAAATATCGATTTTTAAGGGTTTAATCAAGAGAGTTTGAGAGATCTTTGTGTTTAAAGCTGTTTTCTTCTTAATCTATCATTTCCATCTTCATTTACACACTTCTAATCATGATTAACAACACATCTTGCAAAGGATCTAGTGTGTTGATCATGATTAGTGAGTAATCCCCATATTAAGGTCTTAGATATGTAGATTAGGGTGCTTAAGTGGTAAATTAGTGAGCTTAGGGGTTAGATCATGCATATTCCATTCTCTACAACCTGTTCTTAATGCTAGATCCATACACATCATATGTGGTCTAGATTCTGGGCATTTCATGCACCAAAAGTGTTTGATGAAATGCCTGAACCAAGGTTGTTAGATGTTTAAGTGTTATTCATCATGGGAATGATTGTTTATATACTTAAATAACAGATTAAACTGGTTCTTAATGCTTGTTAATTCATGTTTCACTAATGATGATTAGGTTAGAAACTGTTTTAGCATAGAAGTTGATACTTTCATGAGAGGATTAACTTGATTAATGAAGTTTAAGTTGAATGGTTTGCTTGATTACATGATTCATTAGCTCACTAGTTTAACACTGAAGGCACCCTAATCCACTATCATGTCTAAGACCTTTCTCATCATCATACATACATTCTCATCATCATTTTGTTATTTGCTTGTCTTTGTTTGATCACTTCTTTAGTCATTAATCTTGTTTTAAGTTTTTAGTTGTCATTAATCAATCAAAACCTCACCTATTTACTTGAATTGAAAATCTGATCACATAGCTTAGTGTCTATCACCACATTCTTGGATTGACAACCTCTTTTGTGCTACTTTGACAAGGGGATTGATAGCCCTAAGACCTAAAAAGTCTTGTCTATCATGAATCGGCCGGCAAGACCTTCCAGTAAAGCGATAACGAAAATGTATCCGCACCTGAGATTTTTGGCCGAGAAACTTGAACAGCCGCCGGTACGCGTTTTGGCCGAGAAATCCACCCGCGGTACATGAAAATCGCCGAGAAAAAGCTTTCTGCGGTACAGGCTATCGCCGAGAACCTCCAAAAGGCTGTTTTCACCCTTTTTAAAGCTCTGATCACCATTTCTTTTCCTGGTTTCACCTTTTCAGCTCCAAATAGCTCCTACTACACCTGATAAACACTCCAAACCATGCAAAGACTCATTGGGACCTAATGCAACCCCTAAGCCCTAAAACAGCACCTAAAGGCATAAAATGTATGAAATAAAACATGATTTGGAATGAATTATACAACCTAAATGATGCAAATTATGAACATATCAGCTCCCCCACACTTGTCCTTTGCTTGTCCTCAAGCAAAAGGAACAAATGAGAGAGAGAGAGGTTGAATGCATTGGGAGTTCATATTTCCTTTGAAAGAGAGAAGTGACCACTAAGAGAACTCAAGTTCATGCTCAATTTGCAATGCAAGACCATACTCTGATGTATCAACTCAACAGTAATCTCCACAAGTTCTCCTATTCCTCAACTCTTTGACATTCATTAAGCTTTCAACCAAGTGGATCAAATGATGCAATGTTTAAACTAGCAGGTTTGGCTAGGGAGAGGATATGAGATTAAAATGATCTCATCAATGTCTGAGTGGGTTCAATGCAGCAAGGGGATCTCTCTATGAAATGATCAAACTTTGGCAGAATGCTAAAGGTAAAAAGCAACCTATGCATACAAGGGCAAGGACTCATCCCACCCCACACTCTACTCAAAGCTTTCTCACTTGCTCACTCTCTCAAGAACCTCACTTTTCACACTCATTTTCCTCTCACTAGGGGACTTACTTTTCATTTTCACACTCAAGTCTTGGAGTTCAAACTTTACACAGCTCTTTTTCTTTTGCAACCTCTAGCCTCTTTTTCTTTCTTTTCAAAACATATGAGCTCTTTGGCTTCTTTTCTTTTCCTTTTACTTAGAGGCTAGACTCTTTCTTTTCAAAACACCAGAGCTCACTTTCTTTAACTCAAAACTCCAAGACTGATTTCTTTTCTTTTCTATCCCCTAGTTTTCACATCTCTCCTTTTTCCACTCATCTCTCCTTTGTCCACTCACCAACAAGCACTCCCCCACACTTAGTTCTCACCAAATCTCTCGGCTCCGTGATAATGGAACTTAACACTCAATGAGTCTTGCCCTTGTCGCTCTAAACCTAACACTTTCTGCTAAGTTTGATCCAAGGTAGCCTTTCAACCACACACAAGCATTTGGCTTGAAGGAAGGATGGGTTCAGGGTGAGGAAAACTGATCCAGATGTGGACTCAGCTATTTGAGCTAAGGAAGAGGGTGGTAAAAACAGGATTCTAGCTCAAATATGTATATTGGTATCCACAAGCTTATTCAAACAATGCATCAAAGGATAATTTCAAGTCAAGTTCAGGGTTTTCACTTATTAGAGCTGAGTTCAATTCAAACTTGCTTCTCAGATTCAAATCATTTCAAGCCTTGCAAGCACAGAGGTCATTTCACAAGCATATTTAGTCCAAATTCTCAAAGTGATGTACTCTCAAGGAAAGAACCTATCATTACTCCCATGCACAATGCAACCTATATGATGCAACTAGACTCAATCCTAAAAATGTGAAATGCAACTAAAAAGAATATTTTTTGTGAAAATTTTTGATTTTTCGATTTTTTTGGTTTTTTATATGCACTTAGATACAGACTCAAGATGCCAATCAAAATAAGAACAAGAGAAAACATGGTTAGTAAACACAAAACCTCTCCCACACACTTGAATAACATAGTCCCCTGTGTTATAAAAGCATGAGAAAGAGGAAAAATCAAAATGCAAATGGCAAATGAAAAATGCTGAATGCTCATTTACAAGTGTTTGGAGTGATACCTGGTGTGGTTTTTATTCAAAGGTGGAGTGAGTAGCTGCTCCAGGTGAGGCTAGACATCACTGGAGTTGGGTTTAGCTTGGCCTGAACTCCCTTTCTCAGCCTTCTCACAAGCTTTATTTCATTTTGTTCTTGAGCAAAAGCCTCCAAAAGTTACCTGGGACCTGAGAACACCTCACAAAACCCATCAAAACATCCTAAAACATAAAAAAAAAAGAAGAGAAAAGATTAAAAAGATTATATACAAGGATAAGCTTGGAGTGTCTCCCAAGAGCACTTTGTTTAAAGTCACTAAGTTTGACTTTGCCAAACCTGGTCTTAGTTGGGGTGAGGATGAGCACTGATGCTCTTCAGCTTTTCAATGGTCCTGAGCAGGAAACATGAGGATGGCTGCCTTTGATAACCATTAGACCCTTGTCCTTGAGGTCCCATTTTGAGGCTTTTGTTCCCCAGCTCTTGAACTCTATCTAGGTCTTTATCCATCATTTCTTTTGTGAGACATGCCCTGACCTCAGAAAACAGTCCTGATTTCCCATTGCAATCCAGCTTATACTTCAGAGATCCATCATCATCAGTCCAAGGAGTGAGAGTAAAGTCTTGAACAGAAGGGTCAGGTTCAATGCTCTTGTCTTTTGATGCTGAGCCATCACTCTTGGTGTTCATCATCTTTAGATCATCAAGTGTAAGAGACCATGAGAGCAAGATGTCTTCTTCTCTGATCAAAGGCACTTCATTCCCATCCTTATAAACAGAGTTGCGGTGAGGTTCTTTCTCCTTTTCCACAGCTGAAAGAGATTGGGAGCCACCTAGAATTCCAGCAGTGCCCACATACTTCATCTCAAGTACTTTAGGCGGTTCTATCTCTTGAACAACTGATCTACAGAATTCAGCTAAAGGAGGTTGAACAGGATAAGAGACATCCTTATCCATCTTTGTACGCACCACTCTTTGAGTATCAAAGTCAATCATTACACCAGTGGTGTTGAGAAATGCAGTTCCAAGCAATAGGGGGAGCTCTTTGGTCTTCTTCATGTTCATGATGACAGAATCAGTGGGCATTGCACATTCACCAACTTGAAGTGGATAGTCTTCTAAAAATCCATATGGTTTCTTGGAGTATGAATCACCAAAGGTGATAGAAGAAGGGTAGGACGTTATAGACTTGACCTTTAGCCTCTCCATCATGTCCTTAGACATTATGCTAACACTTGACCCTGAGTCACACAAAGCATTCTCCACTTTAAAGTTGCCAAGAGTGCAAGAGATGGTGAACTTCCCTGGGTTGCCTAGCTTTGGGAGGGAGGTGGGCTTTATCTGAGTGGATTCAGAGGTGGAGACACTATCTGTTGGCTTTGCTTGAACAGTTGGCAGCTATTTTGTTGCAATAGACCCTGAAGCATTCCCTTGTTGAACAGAACAAACTGAATAGGCTACCCCCACACTTTCTTTCTCAATGTCCTCATTGAGTTCATGTAGGAAGCCCATGAAATCATCTATAATGGCGTCCTCATTCATATGAGTGTGTGCATTCTCATTATAAACCTGAATCTTGATGAAGGCCCCGGCAACTGAATCAGACTGGAAAGGCATCGTCCCACGCAATCTTTGTGACTCATCGGATCGGTCTTGAAACTGTCGCGAGACAGGTGTGTCTTCCGGTGAGCTTAACTCTCTGCTCACAACTCTAAATCCAATGATTCCACCTGTTCCTGATCCGTGACCTGATCATCTCCAACGTTTCTGAAGACCCTGTAATCTGAATCGGTCGTTAAAACTCCCCGGACAAGCAATCTTTCCACTTGTATCGGATTGCTCCGGAATGGATGCGAGACAGGTCTGTCTTCTGGTAGCCGTATCTTTCAGCTCGCTACTCCAAATACATCGATTCCAATTGTTCTGAAATCTAGACTCACTTATCTTGATCTTTACTGAAGATCCTGGAGGCTGAATCAGACAGCAAGACCTTCCGGTAAAGCGATTTCCGAGATATATCCGCACCTGAGATTTTTGGCCGAGAAATTTGAACAGCCGGTACGCGTTTTGGCCGAGAAATCCACCCGCGGTACATGAAAATCGCCGAGAAAAAGATTCCTGCGGTACAGGCTATCGCCGAGAACCTCCAAAAGGCTGTTTTCACCATTTTTAAGCTCTGATCACCATTTCTTTTCCTGGTTTCACCTTTTTAGCACCAAATAGCTCCAAATACACCTGATAAACACTCCAAACCATGCAAAGACTTGGGACCTAATGCAACCCCTAAGCCCTGAAACAGCATCTAAAGGCCTAAAATGCATGAAATAAAACATGACTTGGAATGAATTATACAACCTAAATGATGCAAATTATGAACATATCACTTCACTGGAAAGACAGCTCAATTTTTAGTAACTCAAATGAAGAACTTCTAGGCTGGGTCGGTGTGTAAGCTTTCTATTCAGCTCGATCTTGTAGTCGGATTGGCTTCATCCAATTTTTGGCTAAGAGACATGCTTATGTTCAATCGGGTTTAACTTCCTGACCACAGCTCAGAATGACTTTCTTTTAACTGAAAGGGAAATATAGATCGACTCCCTACCAATTTGATGCAGAGCTCGAAGGCCAGTTCTGAGTTTAAATCCTCCATCTTGATTGATCTTTGAGATGCATCGGCAGAGGTAATGCATTCAATCCGAGTTTTCTTGATCATTTACACCATTTTTTACTGCCTCCATGTCTCTTTTTCGTCTCCAAAAGTACCTAATAACACTCCAAACATGCATAGACACACTCGGACCTAATGCAAAACCTATAATGACACAATTTGGACAAAAACACTAAGAAAATTTTAAGAATGCATGCATGAGACACAACATGCTAAATAAAATGCATGCTAAAACCTATGAAATTATGAGTATATCAATTTCTCTGATTTGTTATCTATGACTGCGAATCCTTGAGACTGGCCTACGTTTGCAGCAGAATTAGAAGATTTTAAGTGTTTATCATCATGATTTAGGTCTTTTAGCTTAACATGGTGTCCGTGCAGATAAACTTATCAAAGCTGCAAGGCACGAGGTGTAAGGTTCTCCCATATAAGTACTGCAGCTCCTGCCTGGCTATCCCTAGAGAAGAGTCACTTGCTGCAACCTTAAGGAATTGGTGTCTTTGTTGTCAAAAAAAGGTACTCTTTTTGGAAAGAAACCCTTTATACAAAAGATTGAATTGGTAATGTAAAATCTGCACCAATTACTGACCAAGCTATTCAAAAAAATTTCGGAGGATAAATTTCCGGTCCGAAAGCTTTATTCAAAGGTAAGAAAAATAGAGCTGATTGGATCTCTTCCAGGGGTCTTCACGGATCAACTGAGTATGAATATTGATCCATGAAGCACCGATAATGACCAAATCTCTTCCACAGAGGCAACTATCTGGTGGAGAATATTGCAGAAAATTCCTGATAAAAGTTCTACTTCTTGCTTTATGTCAAAAGGTTTAGTGACACGTTTACCATTGATATCTTATATAGCATTCTGTGAGGCACGAGCCTGAGAAACTTTATGAACGAACATATTGTTTTGATCAACTTTAAACTAGTGAATCTTTGATTTTTGTTTGTAGAAAGCTTCCTACAAAACAGAAATGACCTGTCAACGACTCAAAGCTTCTGTTTCTTCATCAACTATCTGGAGAAGGCCTTCTTAAAAAATTTTGCTTTAAATATTTAAAACTAACCTTCTTAAAAAGTAGATTAATGTCCCAATGGTTACACATTTGTGTGAATTAAAAAAAAAATTGACAAGGTGTGAATTAAAAATTATTCCGGTAAAAGAATATGTTGTCGTATAGATTGGTTTTTTTTTTGTGGATGAAAAAAAAAAAAGCTACTTCCTTGTACGAAGTCATTCTATCAATCATACATGTGAAGAAGAAGAAAAAAATCTATCATGCATGTATAATTTATTTCTATCACAAAGATTTGACTACACCTTCTCTAAAATGTAATGAATGTCCCAAAGATTACACATTTGTGTGAAATTAAAAATAGTTTCTAGTGAGAAGAATATGTATCAGGTAAGAAGAATGTTTCTGGTCCAGACACAGTCAGTCGCAACTATTCCATCGAATAATGCTAGCGCCAAACTGTCACCAACAGCTCCTGCCATTTCACCCGCTTTACCCGTTAATTCCAGCAAATTACCTTCTTGATCTTTGTATAATTTCAGGTGGGTTATGTATTTTTACCCCATTGGACTAGAAAAGCTTTGGAGTCTAATAATATATCAGAGAATCTGCATCATCGGATAGATCTCATATATATATTTGCGTACAATTTGCAGATCAAAAAAAAATTTAGTTGGGGGTATAAGTTTATAAATAGAAGATAAAAAATTAGTTGGGGGCAAAAAAGTTTTTATCACTAAATTAAATTTATTTTGATTGAATTTACTTAAATATTTAAGGAAAAATAAAAAAGAGTAGGGGTATTTGACCCTACTCCTCCTTAATTACATCCGCCCTTGGGTACAAACAAAGAGGAAAGGTACATTGCATGCTCTCCTTTTGGTAGTCAACAGAGAATCGAACTATCATGTTTCAGTTATGTTGCTTCCTGAAATATTGTAAATTGTCATTACACTCGATGGATCTTGTTCGTTGTGAAATACGTAAATGCTCATCATCTATAAACCAAATAATCACTTTCTATGACGAGTTGTTTGTTGCCGCCTCAAACTTTTTTTCTGAAAACGAGAGGCTATAGGAAATACATAATATGGGGTTTCCCGGACACGAGCTTGAGATTTATGAGCTATGATCAAGACAAGCTCTTATCTACCCATGAAATCTCCATGAAGGCAACCAGATCCAGTGTGCTGGTATTAGTCACGTTCGACTCCAGTATTGTATTAATTTGTATGTAGCTTAGGGACTGTTAATTTGGACTATATATATATGGCTTTAACATGGATGGTAATATATCTGTAGTAAAATTTCTATAAATTAATATTCAATAAATTAATAATTATTATAAAATAATAAATTTATCTGGTCTTGAGTCGTGTCAATGTAAAAATTCATCAAATTCGATAAAATAATAAAATAATTATTTTTTTGAAAATCTTTATATTAATATATGATCCCAACAAAAATATAAATTTATAATTATATATCTTAGGAAAATATACCAAAGATAATTTAGTAAATATAACTCTATTGTTGTTTTTTTTTTAAGTTAAAATCTTGTTAGAGTTTTATACCTAATATTTTATTGAATCAACAACTTCTAGTGTTGTCTTCTCGATTTGCATCCAAAAGTTGTGTAGAGTTGTTAGAGCTATAATCGTTACGCAAAACTGCTTTCAAAAGTTTCATAGCATCATCTTTAACTTTATCAGCAAAATTAAAGACAATAGCTACATTTTTTTCTCTAAATTATGAACTTCTGAGCATGTGCTAGTTTCACCAGGATAGTCGAGTATGCAATTGACCGATAATCAAGATTATTAATCAAAACTTCAAGTTCGTGAATAACGTTTGGGTCATCTTGACATTATGGAATCTGTAAACAATAAAAAATACAAAAAGTTTTAGATAAAATAAAAATTTTAAAATATTATTAAGTACACAAATATTCTCTAAGTTAATTAATTATTAACTTATAGATAAAGTAATTTTACGATAAATTAATAAAATATTATAATCCTACTACTATTTATCTATAGAAGTTCTAACACTATCCGAATTATGTTTCTACATCGGTCGAGGAAGGCTATAAAAAATGGTTTGATTCTTCACCATAAACCTATCAAGGTTTTGTGAATATATGTTTTACCCAAGAGAAAAGAGATACATCTTTCTTTGATGTTTGAATACGCAGACAAAAAACAAAGAGAAGGAGCAATGGTGATATGTGCCACAATACTCTTTATACGTCTCTGTTTTATAGTTATTGTTGTTTTAGTGCTCAAGAATCTGTTGTTTTAGTCATGCATATACACACGAATTTTAATAAAACAACTCACCTTTTAATATAACAAACCTCAGTGATCAGATAATACATTACGGAAATCAACTCATAATGGAAATGAACTTGTCCAAGGAAGAATGTAAGAAACTAAAACGAATATCTCGTTTATTACACTTTTTTGGTTTTAACGATTTATCCCTTCCATTGAAATAAATTTCTGCATTTGTTAGAGCAAAAGTATGCATCTGAGGTTCCAAGCAACTTCAAATTGATAGGGTATACGCAGAGCGATTTACACTCCTTGCAAACTGGACGAGCTATACTATTATTGAGCATCACCTTAAATAATTTTCCCCAAAATCTTACTGTGCTTCTTGGGAAGAGCCCTGTAAAGTCTCCGAGAACACACTTTGTATGCAAGGTAGCCTGGTGAGTTTAACACGTGTAGAACCATGTCTCTGAATTGGCTTCTTTCTCACAGATGCCGCACCAATATTTACCACTTGCCTCTTCTCCATAGCCCAGTAAGAGATGATGATCATCAACTCTATGCTTTACATTTTGTGGTAAAGTGGCGCATTTGAAGTCCAAGGCAAATCCACAACCATCTTCAATGCACATGAGCACATTAATCTCCACTTTTTACAACCATTGCATTGCCTTTTTTCATTCGGTGAAGTGTAATATAAAGGATGATCAGGATGACTTGGATGGACAAATGGCTCAGAAATTGAACCGCACTTTACATCTAACTTCTTATCCCAATGCTGGTACCTGAAACCATTGGAAATTCTATTACAAGCATCACACTGGAAGCATCTGGCCTCACTTGTAATTAAAGTAAGTAGTTCATTGTGTAAGAAATGCCTTTTCATTGTAGGTAATTCAGCACAAATTTGGTGGATTACAAAATTACACTCCATACGTACAGCCATAGAAGGATTGGAGACTGATGGGATGGGCACAAGCCTTGCAACGCTTGTTCTCCTCGCAATGAAGACCATTATCGCTGAGTCTTAAATAATGCTCTTTGTGACTGAAATGCTGTATTGTGTTGTCATTTATAACTACATATGGCTCTGTATCTTCTGTTTCATCAAATACTCCTTCGAGTTCTTTCCCAATCCAGACATCGTTTCTTGTAGCACATTTTGAATGAACGACATAGACAGCACACACAGAATTTACAACACCAAGAACACAATTGCGAGAAATACGGTGATCATGCCGATTGATGTTTATGACACGTGGAAGAGTAAGACAACCTTGATGGATCATGAAGCTACATTGAAAACATGCGAAGGGCTTCGATCTCCCTTCAGCCCACAAGCATTACATGTAAAAGAATCGAGTCTTGGGAGAAGGGTGAGTTGATGATCATGAGCTTTCAAATCCAAAAGAGATTGTGGTTGTGGGCTTGAACACAACACATATCCAAGCTGAAGTTACATGAAGAACAATGATAAAATACTTTTTCTTCATCAATCTTTTTTCCGCAAAGATGACATCTACCATCAGAGTATTCCCCTGGTCGGCCTGTAAGGAGCTTAAGAGAGTGTAAAGAGTGGTAGAAGTGGTTTAACTCCAACGGATATGAAAAGCAATCCACATGGAAGGCTAAATCACATTCGTGACATTTGTAAGAAAAATCATCACCTGTCTTACCACATTTAGCAGAACAGTCGAACTGGCTCAGGTCCTTGACATTTGTGAGCTTGTGACGATGCATCTCGGAAACGTTGATAACCTTCAGTGGTGGGTATCTAGCACAATATAGATCTACGTCGAACGTACATATCGGACAATGATAGCATAGATCCACGATATCCCTTCCACATAAATCACAATAGTTATGTGGTTTACGGCGAAGCCAAAGAGTGTGATTCGGGTGAGATGGGTACTGTTGGATAGATTAAGTGGACTCATGACTACATTTCTTGTGGACGAAAAAGTCACATATCTTGCAATGGAAGCCTTCACTAATAGATTCTTTTTTTTTTTTTGAAATGAATGTAAAATTGTATTCCAATTATAAAAAAGACGTTTTTACAACCAGATGGTATGTCCTTTTACGAAAACATTGCATCTGTAGAACAAAACTGCTGACAAAAAAGCTATTACATGGCGAAGCTCAATGGAATCAGTATCGGGTAGCAAACCAAAGTTGAAGAGCAGCTTCATATCTTCGGTCTCCCAGGTCGCGAATAGTCTGAAGTCTGCATCTGACCAGTTTGTCAATGAGGAGATGAAGCCGGCTTGCTGCAAGGGGGTCTTCGCCATGACGACGGGTTACAACACTCCTCAAGCCACCAGACGCAGCGAAAAGCAATACGCAATCTCTAAGAAGAAGTTCGAACCGAAGACTACAGAACGTTCCTGAACGAGCCTTACCTGCCTCCAATGGTAAACCCTAGACCACCTATGTATCGCTTACCTCACCAGGTTCTCCAGCAAGATGAGAACGTCCAGCTCAGTAACCGATTGAGTCAGCTCGAAGGCGTAATCAAGCAGTTCATAGAAACTCAAGCAACCACTACAGCCGCTCTAAATGAAAGAATTGACGGGATATTGAAACTTTTCAATGAGAAGATCGATCTAGCTTCCCAGGTCAAATCAATAGAAGAACGAGCAACCAAGGATGCAGCCATGATCGCCAACAGGTTTGACAGCATGGAGGAAGAACAAGCAAATCACAATTACGAGCTTCGCAACACTAAAAACAAAGTCATGGACCTGGATTTCAAACTCGATGATGTGGACAAAGCCCTCAACGAAGCTAAGAACGAGTCTTATGACTTCACAGTCAAAGTTTCAGAGAAGGTATACAAAGTCATTGACAAAACCGAAGAGCTTGCCTCAACCATGGACAAAGTAGTCTATGCTCTTGATGAAGTTGAAGAAAAGGTTGAGGAGATCATGCAAGGACTTGGAGAGCAGATTCCAGCAGCCAAAACCAAAGACTTAAATTCAGAGAGGAAGTACATCAAGCCAGAAGACCTAGGAGATCATTCAGGAAGAAAGGGAACAAGCAAATGCAGAAGCTCGACTCGGAGATGTTCTCCCGCGGTCGCATCACCCGTGACCGCGGCCAAGAAGCACTTCCCCGCGGTCGTGCTCGGCCTACCCGCGGCCCATGGACATTTTCCCGCGGTCGCGTCTCCTGCAGTCAAGGCCAACCGAAAAAACGTTCCAAAACAGCCCGGTTCAGGTCATACAAGCAGTTGTGCGTCTGATACACCTCCTGGAATGACTAAACCCCTCCATCAACAACTAGTTTGCTCCATCAGCACCCAAAGATCTGAAGACGAAGACAAGCCATTACCCTGCAACATGGTTTTGTCTTGTGAAGATGAGTATGAAGAACAGTACTCTGAAGATGAAGAGTATGGGTTGTTTGTAGAAGATCCAAACGCAGGACACTCCTCAGAAGACAGTACAGAAAACATTCAATGGATCACCAGCAACATCAGTAGGGAGAAGCTCATAGAGTTTAACTATATGGTCAGGACATTCCCTGCTCACCTAAGCTTTGATGAAATCTGGAAGCTTGGTCGTTTGAAAGTCTTTTTCAGGTACTGCAAGGAGTATAAAGAAGATATACAAAGGTACTTTATGCGAGCTCGATACATGACATCACTAGAAGCAGCTGTCTATGCGATCCACCTTCAAAAACCTGAAGAATATAGCCACTACACCAACAAAATCAGGAAAGAAAAGCTTGATGGGTTCAATGATGTAGTTCGAAATTTACCTGAAGGAATCACCTTTGCCAGAGCTTGCAAGGACTTCATGATAGGCCACTACTTCTGTGAGAGTAAGAATCAATTCCTGAAATAGAAGACTTGTTCAATCATGCCAAAAGAGGTAAACATGTTTGAACACTTCACAAAATCGAAGGTGCAGGTCAATTTCTCATCTCTTGTTCTATTAGAGGTGAAATGTTTAAAAACGTGATTTGTGATTCTGGAGCTTGTCGTAACATGATGTCCAAGGCAATTGCTTTGAGACTTGGTACTAAACACCTGCGCAGGACTATAGCAAGGATTAGTTTAGCTGATGATTTCAATGCAACACCTCAAGGAATAGCTCATGACAATTCCTTTGAGAATAGGAGATTGCATCGTGCCTGTCGACTTCTACATTGTCGAAACAAGAGATGCCACACATCTAGTGATTCTCGGATGGTCTTTTCTAGCAACTTCTGGAACTATAATGGACTGGCAAAACTGGAGGATTTCGTTTGTTAATATCGACAAAGATATCTTCACAGAAGTTGTCCCATACAACAGCAAAGCAGGAAAACGTTCTGCAATAGAAGAGTTAGAAGAAGAGCTTTAGAGTGACGAAGAACCTGCTAGGCAAAGCAAGGAGATGTCGAAAAATACTTGTCTCAGGACAAGATCTTCTTCATTGGACTAAGCCACGTCCAACACCAAAGTCGAGCTAAACGACTTAAAACAGAAGCGCTCAATGGGAGGCAACCCATTTAGGTATTGTTTTCTTTAGGATTTTTCTTTCTTTTTCTATTGATCTTTTTCTTTTTCTTAGTTTCAGGTGTTTCTTATAAAACAAAAAAGCCAAAAAAATTAAAAAACCGAAAAAATCAAAAAGAAGGATGGTCCCTGACTGCTCGGCCCAGCAGGAACCAAGGAGAAGCAGGAAACATGCCGCATTTAAGCCCCTGCGGTCGCAGATGTTCTGACCGCGGGAAACAGCTCTTCGACCGCGGCCGCGTCTTTCTGACCGCACCATTTCACCGCGGTCGCGTGACTCCTGACCGCGGCAGATGGTCATTGAGATAATACTCAACCCCAAATCACCCACTTCACCTCATTCCACCTCATTCATCACTTTCCACCACCTTCATCACCACCTATCACCTTCCCAAACCTCTTGGAATGAATCTGGTCCATCTCCACCAGCATCTCGGATCCAGGTAAGTTCTCTTTAGTCTTACCAATTCGATTATCTATGTATTTTTTCTCATCCAATCTCGACTTGTTTCACACAAAGGACAGTGTGATTTAAGTCTGGGAGAGGATTTCATCCCTTTCTAACCACTTTTCTTTCATGTGTCTTGCATTATCTACAATTTTTGCATTTTTCTTAAAGTTTTTCAAAATCGGTTTTTAAAACAAAATACGTTTTAAAGGGAATGGTGAACATGAATCAATGATAGTTGACTGTGTGCTTTTAGACTGTTCCTAGTGACATGATCATTAATGATTTAGGACTAGACTAGGCGGTAGCTAAGCACATTTGAAACGAAGTACCCCAGAGGAATATGAATGATTTCGATTTAGATGAAGGAATACACTAGCTCTGTTTTATTTGGACTTAACTTGGACTTAATTCTCTCATTGAAACATTAGACCAGGGAAACGAATCATACATTCAGGACTTCTTTACCCTTTTTTAGCACTCTCTGTTTATCCTGAATGGCTAGTTCATCTTTAGCTAGTTCCCCACCTTAACCAATCCTCTTTCAAACCACATTCACTCTTGTTTTCTATTGTCTTATATGCAGATATGTGTAAAAACGTTGGAGAGAAAGTGGAACGACGCAGTTTTCAGTCCCAGAAGGATTCAACACAAGAGAAAGCTCAGTTTGCCTTAGAAAAATCTCAAATTTTGATACAATCTTGTCCTCTAGTTTCTCTCTTTAAAAGGCATCTTCTTTTCAAAAAAAAAAAGAAATATCCGAAAATAGGAAACGAAAGGAGAAAAAAGCCGTAGAGAGTCTAGAGAGATCGAATTTTAAGTCCCAAGGCAACTGGAGTTCGATTCTATGGAGTTTTGGAGATCATTTCCTGATTCCCGGAAAGAATCTAAGTTTGGGGGAATATCTGTTCACAACAAAGGAGGAAGGATTATGCAACAACATTGGGCAAGAAGAAAGTGACTGAAAATTGTGGTCATCAACAGGTCCTTATCTCTCTTGCGGTTGCATTTTATCTTGCATTTTCCAGATTCATCAGGTTACCCGAAACACTTTAACTCCACCACTTAAACAGCCCTTTAATGCCATACGCCGTCTACCCTGGATGATGTCTTTAATGAGAATTCACTATTGCACTAAATGAATGTAGAGAGCTAGTTGACTGGAATCAAGATTTAGATTGTTTAAGTTTTGCATGACGGAAAAAGTGGACCAGTGTCTTTTGTGTCTTGGTGAGAATTTTCTAGACTAAGTTGTGGATTGATGCACGATCTTTGGTCCTATTTTAGGAGTTCATGTCTCTGAAATTTATGCATTCCCTATTTTTGTTTTCACTTAACCAGTTTAAACTTTTGTTTTGTTTGAGGACAAACAAAGGTTTAAGTCTGGGGGAGTTGATAACACTGTATTTTGACCACTTTTATGGATCGTTTTGAAATACTTTTTCTATGTTTTTTATTTCTTTCAAATACTTTTATTACTTTTTCTAGTATTTGTAGTTCCAATACTCTTTTTAGGGAACTTAGGGAAAAACTTAACAAAATGGATAGAAGACCAGATTTTCAGCTCAAAGTCAAACAGTCAGAAGTTCACCTCCGATTGAAGGCCTTCTCACCGTCTGATCCAGCTCAAATTTGGAGATCTCAAAGATGGAGGTATCAGCTTTTCAGCACACTTTACAGCTTGGCAATCCAACGGTTCAATCAAAAGATACGCGAAGAGCAAGATGTCTCGTAAACCAGCCGGCAAGCGTTTCCACCCGCGGCCAGCAGCCCATTCGCCGCGGTCATGCACATCCCGACCGCGGCCAGTCATCCATTCCCCGCGGTCACACACATCCCGACCGCGGCCAGCGAACTCCAAATCCGAAGACTCATTTCTGAAGCCCAAAATGATTCCCTCATTTAGAGAAACCGTAAGTGACGCCCAGAGATGTCTTGAGCACTATAAATACATATTTTAGGAACCCTAATTCATATCATCATCTATCATCACCTTTTACATCATATTTTTTTCTTATTGTTTTTATACTTTAGGTTTTAGGGAGAGAGAGATCTATCTCTTAAACCCTTGTTCTTTCTTTTTTAATTTCGGTTTCTGTTCTACTTTTTTAATACTATGTTTTTGATTTCGTTCATCATGTCTGAGTAGTTTTATTGTTGGGTCTAAGGGATTTTCGATGGGATACATATGTGATGAGGATTTCATGAGCTATTGAAGCCGAATCTTAGAACTTTTTCTTCTGAATTTATTTTACTGCATGAGAGTAGTCTCATGAACTACAATCTGATCCAGATGCTTGGTGACACGAAAGTGTTCATCCGGTGTCAGATCTAGTTTTGGAGAGCAAAACAAACATAGGAGTGGAAACCTACCTATGTGCGATTTGTGAATGCTGATGAGTCTTAAACATAATGCATCTCTTCTCTTCCAGGGCAAGAGTGGAAACCTACTGGTCAGGGTTGAGAGAGATAGTTGTCTATGATCACGACAGTGGCGTATTCATACATCTGTGACTCTAGTTCGAAAAGTTTAAGCTAAGATCTTATCAAATTTACTCCTGAGAAAACTTCTTTGAAACCCAGCGCCTTCTTTCCTATAGATTTACACCGATTTTCATTCAAGTTTTAGTCTAGTATTTTCATTCGCCCAATCAATTTTTATTAAAGCAATTAGGTTTAGCCGTTTTTCTCGTTTTTACTCTTTTTTGTTAAGTTTAGTTATTAGGTCATTTTAATTTCCGTATTTTGTCTTTAAGATTAATTTTTACGTTTTAAAGACACCACCAAAACCCTCACAAAAATTGCTTGGTTCTAGACTTCCTTACTTTATATTTCTTTCGAAGGCTTTGCAGGAAAGTTGCTCCTTCCCTGTGGATTCGATCCCTAAGTACTACAATCGATCAGTTGTGCACTTGCGGCTATTGATTTCATTTAGGGTAAAACTTGACACCCACATCGCAGACCAAATCAATCACCGCTTGAAAAGAGTACCGAAACAAGAACAGAGTATTGCGGTCTAGCTGCGATTCCGATAGAAGTGCGATCAGAGCATTCCAGTCCAAGGAGAATCGACCTTTTAGAATATTCTTCATTAGCTTTGTCCAAATTTCCTAGCTGCAGGAGAAAAAGAGGTGATTTCGAGATTCCAGAGCAAGATTACAGAGAATACAGGTGGTATCTGCTGCTGTATTCCAACTCTGCATCCAATCTCCAGTCGAAAGCCGGTTGAGCACGGCGAGCCAAGCAAAACCGAGAACTTTGGGGTAGATTGAGTGAACCAAAGACCCGAGTGCCAAGTAGTTTTTGGAGATGCGGTATGAATGAGGAGCCATGTGTTTCTCGAGTCAAACCGAGGTTTGAAGTATCCCTCCCGATGTTTCCATAAGAAAATATCATCAGCTGCAGGTCTTATATGTGTGAGCTTCGAAGACAAGGCGTTTTCAATCTCCAAGAGCAAGTCATTTTGATGACGTTGCCGTCTTCTCTGCTTAAGCAAGGTGACTGAAGCGGTTAAGGGAATCCCAAGATCAATTGGACCGCGGGGGCCAACGAGATCAAAAATATTTCCCAAATCAGACCAAGCATCGAACCAGAAGCTTGTTTCTTCTCCTTTACCAATATCCACCTTACAGAAAGAGCTTGCAAGGTGCCGATACTTGAGGATCTTGTGCCACATCCATGATCCCAAAGTAGAACTCTCTTTCTACCGAAATTTTCCTTGGCGAATAAGGTACGTTTGGATCCACTGCACCCAGAGAGAAGAATGAGAGGAAACAATCCGCCAGATCAACTTCAAACAGCTAACGGTATTGGCCTCTTTGAGAGGTCTGAGCCCTAGACCACCTTCAGATCTCAGCTTACACACATCCTCCCAAGAGAACTTTGCGCTACGGGGATTTAAATCTGGACCAGACCAAAGAAAAGCCGAGCAAAGTTTTTCAATGTCCTTGAGACATTCTCCCGGAAGTCTGAAAGCGGCCAACCAGAAATTACTGATGCTGTGTAGAACAGAGCATATGAGTTGCAATCTTCCTTCAATGGAGAGTGATCGAGCAGTCCGAGAGCTAATCCTCTTGCCGATTTTCTCCAACAATGGCAAATAATCCTATCTCCTCATCTGCTTTGTAAGTAAAGGCAAACCCAAGTAGCGCACAGGGAGTTGTCCAGTTTGAAAGTGAAATCGCTCAACGAGCTCATCCCTCACAGCCTCCGAAAACCTTACAAGATAGATAGTGGACTTCTCCATGCTTATCTTAAGGCCTGATATTCTTGCGAAGTCATCAAAAACCTTAACAATACCTTCCATTGATCTCAATTTTCCATCAGATAAAACCATGATACCATCGGCAAAACTAAAATGAGTAAGGCCGATATTTTTTCATTTAGGATGGTAACCAATCGCTTGAGCACTTGCAGCTCTGTCAAGTAGTTTCGAAAATACGTGCATACTGATGAGGAACAAATACGGTGATAGTGCACAGCCCTG
Organism: Eutrema salsugineum; assembly: GCF_000478725.1. NCBI lineage: Eukaryota > Viridiplantae > Streptophyta > Magnoliopsida > Brassicales > Brassicaceae > Eutrema > Eutrema salsugineum. The sequence goes on along the minus strand of NW_006256901.1, from coordinate 7,172,166 downwards.
TCTCAAACCTCTCTTGCTACGAAAGAAACCAGCAAGTTCACCATTAACCTGAACTGAAAAAGAAGCTGTAGAGATGCAAAGGGAAATCCAATGGATGAAAACTCCGGGAAAGGTCATAGTTTGAAGCGCATTCAAATTGAAAGACCATTGAACAGTGTCGAAAGCTTTCAAAATGTCGATTTTGATAGCACAGCGAGCAGGGGCCGAATCCTTATGATAGTCTCTAACCAATTCTATCGCAAGAAGAAGATCTCGATCAGCAATCTATCTTGAACAAAAGCAGACTGTTTCATTGCGATGAGATGTGGAAGAACTGCTTTTAATCTGTTGGCAATGATTTTTGAACTGACCTTATAAAGGACATTACAGAAGGATAATGGCCGGTAGTCTCTCATTTCCACAGCAGACGTTTTCTTCGGAATCAAAGCAAGGATCATTATGTTAACCCCTTTTGGCAGAAAACCTTTTTAGAAAAAAGATTTAACTGCGATAGTGAACTCTTTCCCCACAATAGACCATGTTGCTTTGTAGAACTCCATATTATACCCATCAGGACCAAGAGATTTGTTGCTCGGCATGGAAAATAAGACTGATCTGACATCCTCATCTGTGACAATCTTGATAAGATTATTACCTTCCTCTTCCGAGCATCTGTACTGAATCAAATTCTGAAGATCTGCCGTCAAAATACCCTCATAGTCAGTAGGAATATGCTGTAGAAACTCAGAAAAGAAACCTTCCGCCTATGCTTTAATATCTTCAACAGATGAAACCACAACACCATCACGATGTTTTATTTCCCTGATGGTATTTGTAGCTTCTCTGGACACAACTGCTTTTTGAAAAGTCTTGCTGTTACCATCCCCAATCTTGAGCCAGTGAATCTTGGATCGCTATTTAAGGAAGTTTTCCTCAAGCTTCGAAATGAAATCCCAACGCCTGTAAGCTTCCGTCTCCTCCTCCACCCTTTGAGGTGAGAAGCGTTCGCATTCTGCTTTTCACATAGAGTCTCATAAACCTCCTTCGTCTTACGAGAAAGATTTCCCATTCTGTTCTTTGCCAGAGAACGGATTAAAGGTTTCAGGGCCTTTAACTTTTTGGTGAAACAAAACATGGAAGACGTGGAGGAGAAGATAGGTTGTGTATTTTCCCAGAAGGACTGCACCATCGGCAAAAAATCATCAAGCTCAGCTACAGTATTTACAAACTTGAAAGGGTTATTCCCCTCTGCTCTGCCTGCCTCCAGATGTAACCGACATTGTAAGTGATCTGAGCATCCTCCAGCCTCAAATACATTATACGAGTGTGGGAAAGAAAGATCCCATCTAGTGTTTTTCAGAACCCTGTCAAGCTTTTTCGAAATTAGGCTTGTGTCTCGTCTGTTGCACCAAGTGAATAACGGACCATGATAAGCCATTTCCTCTAGATGACAATCTAGCACCAGATTTTGAAAATCCCGCATACCCGAAGTGATGTTTGGAGAGTTTTTGTACTGAGAGTGTTCCTCTCCTTCTAAAATCTCATTGTAATCTCCAAGACAGATCCAGGGTCTGCTGTTTATGATTGGAGAATTATGATGATCCCAAATGTCACTCCATAATTCTCTCCCCTCCTCAGCAAAGGTTGAAGCATAAATGAAGGAACAAAAGAATTACTCGTCTTTATCTTCAAGCTTAACCGTTACTGTGATCATCTGACCACTTTTGAAGAACAGAGTCAATCGCGTCCTGGGGCTCCACATCACCCAGATTCGACCAAGACGATTGAACTCAAAATTAGTAATAACCGACCAGTCTCTACAAACTGAAGCTGCTACCCTCCCAGCTTTACCCTCTCTAACTCTGGTCTCCAACAGAGCACCAAACTGAAAACCTTGATTCTGAATCCACCTACGAACAATGGAATGTTTAGTTGATTTGTTTAAGCCGCGGACATTCCATACAAGACCCGACATCTATTGGTTTTCATTCTTTGGGTTCCTTCTACTCGAAGTATTAGGTTTTGATTCCTTAATACTTGGAGGAACTTGGTCAACCAACGATTTGTTTGCAGTTTTCGACGCTCTGGGGAGTGGGGGACGAATCCCAGTAACCTCAGTTTTATCTCGCTGCATTCGCTTCTCCGTTTGGCAGAGAGCCGCTTCCTCACCCAAAACACCTGACTCATCACCATTACTAGAAGAAATATCATCCTTTGCCTGCTTATCAGATGGTATTTCCTCTTTATTTACTTCATTCTCGGTACCAGCAAGCACTAAGAATCTCGAAGGAGAAACAGAGACATCAATAGCCACTTGCTTCTCTGCTTGTTTGCTTACTTTTTTAGGAGAACACCATTCTCCTTCCTCTTTCTCTGTCTCAGCTATAGTATCAATGCCGGCATCTGAGACCGGTTTTTCCCTAGCTGGATCAACCTCTGATGAATTCTGAGAATTCGAATCACTACTCTTGCTCTGAGAACTCCCATTCATCACTGGCTCTTGTTCTGAGACAGCCTTAGGCATTGCCACCGTATTCGTATCATCGGGCCTCTGATCAATTGTTTGTCGTTGAAGGATAGTTTTCGGTCCATTCTTCATCGTACAGGCATCTCCCATGTGACCCCATTTAGAGCAGAAAGTGCATCTTGGAAGGAGCCACGGGTATTCAAATTCAACCACCGAGTCTATGCCTTTATCTGAAGTGAATTGAAATTGAGTTGGTAGCTACTTCGATAAATCGGCTTCAACAAAAACTTTTGCCTCATCAAAAGTCTTGCAAATTTCAGTATCTGGATGAAATCCTAAGCCTTTCTCATGGAACAACTTGTGAGGACGTTCTTGAGACAGACCCATATTGGCATTGACTTGATCTCCGGTTGAGCTTCCTCCACCACCGGAGACCATTTAGAAACCACCATTGGAACATTTGCAATATTCCACATCCCTCTTCTCAAGATCCGATTACAGGTTGCAACGTCTCGGATTTTGAACTTCATTGTAGTCTGATCAACTATGAACACATCAACTTTGGTTTTCAATCCAAGTGGCCAAATTTTATTCACGATAACATGAACTTTAGCTACATGAGGAGCCGCCGATAGAAATTTCCCAACCAGAATTTCCTCCCACAGAGGAGCTGAACCTTTAATGATATCATTCGGGATATATACCATCAGAGAACCCTCAACCATGGATATTGATAGATCATGTTTTGATAGCCCTATTTGTTTTGAACAATAGATGAGTAGAGCGGCTTAGTAGGAGGCTGCGAAGACGTCTCTGGATCCGTTGTATCCCCAACACGAGACTCGCTGGTGACAGATGATGTTCGGAGGAGGAGGCGGAGAGCCCGGTGCCGCCATGCTTGCGGCCGAAGAAACTTTGAGAAACGAAAACCCTAATCGCCTTTCCTATCTCCATGCCACGTCAGCAGAGCCTTTTTCTTCCACTAATAGATTCGAAGCATCCACAGAAATTACCTTTCCTCATATCATTGCAAGGCCCCATAAGATGTTCGTAGATCAAGGGTACTGACACTCCCTCATGGGCTTCATCAGAATCCTTGGTCGTATACTACAAGATTAGGAAGAAGAAAAGACAAAGAAAAGTTGGATCTAAAGCGTCAACAGCGACGCTCCTTGCAATTCTTTTTCTCTCTTCAATCAAAAGTCTTTGTTAATCTCATATTCCCAAAGATGCTCTGTATTAAAAATTTGTATGTACATATTCTAATATCTGCGTTGAAATTTCAGATACGACTTTTTTTCTCTCTTCATGATACGTAGATTAAAGATTAATTATTCAAAATTTAAAATACTTATGGTCCATAACTCCACATGCCTAATTTGCCTAATCTCGCTTTCTCATATCCATCGAATAACGATTATAAAAAGAAAAACCATTATCATAATTGATCAAATTGAAAGAATTCATACCGATTTATAACAATTTATAAATACTAATTACCAAGTCGATTGTCAGGATTCATGCAAATACTGAATTAAGTCTAGATTTTAGAGTTTGAATATACTTGGATATTCTACAGCAGGACGGAAAAATCAGATAGGTTTGAGATTGTCTTAGCACTCCAATTGTCTACCTCTACTGATATCAACACGCGCACAAATTGGATTTAAACGGAATGCTAGTACCGTAGAGATCAAATCTCAAAAACCAACGAACTGTTCGTCTTTTCTTCTCTCTATGAATTATTATTTGCTTGTCATACAAGCAACAGATATCTTATTTTTAATTGGTGTTATGGTTGCTGATATCTTCTACACGGCCACAACTAGATATTGTTATATATATACTCACACACGTAAACCCTAGACACTTTAAGATTCATTCATGTGGGTTGGGCTTAGTCTAATTCTTAATTAAACCATAAGTTAGCCTTTATTATATGTGTGTATTTAATAATATATCTTTTATATATTATTCTTATATATCACATTTCCTAAACCCAAATATTGGTCCAATCTATATAAATCTCATTAATTAGTGATCTAATTTGTTTAAGTGTGTGATCCTGTAAGATCGTATAATATTAGCAATGAGTTTTCAACTCATAGATTATAAGCAGTCTCTAGAAAAATATTATAACCACCTAACATTATACGATTGTCAAATCTCGACAATATAACTTTCACTAGAGTAAAGTACAAATGATTTCAGGACATTCCCAACAATCTTCCACTTGTACTAGAATCATCTATTCCTATAATCCTTTTGTATCTATATCTCGATCTTAGCATAAGGCAAGAAATAGTGTCATCTTTATCAAGCTAGATCACGTTTATCAAACTTTGATTTATACTGATTAAACAAACGACTGACATTCACCTCGTTTGAGCGCGGCCACGCATTTTACAGTATAAAATCTTCGATAGGCCCAAAGATATTTATCTCCTATTATATGGGAGGAACAAAACCCATCTTGTTCCATTCCTGTACCTTACACAGTTCATAATGTGTCCGATCACTGTCTCTATAATCATCTTTTACAGATGACGTTTGACAAAGTCAAAGTAAACAAATCAAACTCAGGTCAAAGGACTATACCCTATAGTTGTCATGAGAAACTCTTATGACACTCATATAACAATCTTGTAGAGTTCTCATAGCAGGTCAGTCCAATCATGTGTTCCCCAGCACATATCTATGTGATTGACTTGATACGATATATCAATGACCACGAAACTTAGTCATCAGTCACCTCACATACTAGTCATTAATAGTTATTAAAGTCCCATTTTAATAACCTTGACTAGGGACATAAATAATTTAATTCATTTTCCACTCATAAGGTTTCATGATCAAGTCACGTACTTGATGACCTATAAGAATGATATAAATGATTTTGGGACTATTATTTAATTATCTAATAACCAAATAATTCTGAAAAAAAAATTATTAATTTAAAAATAAAATCAAAACATGAACATCATATCATAAAGGAATTAAAACCTCCCACTGAAAATAAGATTACATCTTTATGAATCTAGTGCCTATCGCAGCAGTATGACTCTCATGCTTAGGCTGCGGAAGAGGTTTCATAAAAGGATCAGCAACATTTGCATCTGTTGGAAATCTGCTAATCTTCACATCACCTCTATCAACAATCTCACGAATGAGGTGATATCTTCTTTGAATATGCTTGGATTTTTAGTGTGATCTAGGTTCTTTTGCTTGTGCAATGGCTCTATTGTTATCACAGTAAAGATCAACAGGGCCAGAGATGCTAGGAACCACACCAAGCTCAGCAATGAACTTCCTAATCTAAACATCCTCCTTAGCTGTTTCTGAAGCAGCTATATACTCAGCTTCAGTTGTAGAGTCTGCCACAGTGCTCTATTTAGAACTCTTCAAACTCAATGCTCCTCCATTGAGACAAAAGAAAAATCCCGATTGTGATCAAAAATCATCCTTGTCAGTCTGAAAGCTGGCATCTGTGTAACCACTCACAACAAGTTTCTCACTTCCTCCATAGATAAAAAACTTATCCTTAGTTCTTCTCAAGTACTTAAGGATACTTTTAAATGTTATCCTGTGACTTTCACCTGGATCAGACTGGTATCTGCTATCTGGGCGAGTGCAGAGCATAGCATACATGATAGATTCTATAGCAGATGCATATGGAATCTTACTCATGCGCTTTCGCTCATCATGTGTCGAAGGACACTGAGTTTTGCTGAGAGTTATGCCATGAGACATTGGTAGAAAACCTTTCTTAGAATAATGTATATTGAACCTGCGCAAGACCTTATCTATATAAGTATCTTGACTTAGTCCAATTAATTTATTTAATCTATCTCTATAGATTCTTATTCCAAGAATATAGGCGCCTTCTGCCATGTCTTTCATTGAGAAACAACTACTTAGCCATGTCTTAACAGACTGATGTAGAGAAATATCATTCCCAATGAGTAGTATTTCATCTGCATACAATACCAGAAAATCAACTGCGCTCCCACTAGACTTCTTGTAAACACAAGGTTCTTCTTCGTTTCTAATGAAATCAAACTCTTTGATTGCCTCATTAAAACGAAGATTCCAACTCCGAGATGCTTGCTTCAAACCATAAATGGAATGATGAAGCTTGCATACTTTTCTAGCACATCCAGGAGCTGTGAAACTTCAGGTTATGTCATGTACACATCCTCTTCAAGATTTCCATTAACGAAAGCTGTTTTCACATCCATTTGCCAAATCTCATAATCATAATAAGCGGAAATTGCTAGGAGAATCTGAATGGACTTAAGCATTGCGACTGGAGAATAGGTTTCATCATAGTCTATACCATGAATTTGCTTGTAACCTTTAGCCACCAATCTAGCTCTGTATATCACTATATTATCATCCATGTCTGTTTTCTTCTTGAAAACCCATTTACACTCAATGGCTTTAACACCATCAGGTAAATCTACCAAAGTCCAAACTTTGTTTTCTGACATGGATCCCATTTCGGATTCTGCGGCTTGGTAGCCATTTCTTGGAATCAGGGCCCATCATTGCTTCTTCAAAAGATTTAGGTTCATGACTCTCTATAAGTAAAAGATCATGATGATCCATTACCCAATCCCCAAATCTATTAGGCTCATGATGAATTCTTTCGGACCTACGTACCTTAGGTTCCACATGAGTTAATTCTACGACTCTTCGTAGATCCAATTGATGTTCTTCCTCAAGAAATGGAACATCCTCCTGTGATTCTCGAACTTCTTCGAGTGATACTTTACCCCCACTAGTTCTCTTTGAAAGAAATTCTTTTTCTAAAAAGGCACCATTCCGAGCAACAAACACTTTGTTCTCAGCGGAGTTGTAAAAGAAATAACCTTTGGTATCTTTGGGATAACCTACAAAGTAGCACTTATCAGATTTGGGTCCAAGCTTATCAGTAAATATACGTTTAACATAAGCATCACAACCCCAAATTTTAAGAAAAGACAGATTATGAACTTTTCCTGTCCACATCTCATATGGTGTCTTTTCAACTGATTTCGATGGAATTTTGTTTAGCATAAACGCAGCAGTTTCTAAAGCATATCCCCAAAAGGATAATGGAAGATCTGTGTGACTCATCATTGATCGAACCATATCTAATAAAGTTTGATTTCTCCTCTCAGACACATCATTCCATTATGGTGTTCCTGGAGGAGTGAGTTGTGAAACGATTTCACATTCTCTCAGATGGTCACTAAAAACTTGGCTCAAATATTCCCCTCCACGATCTGATTGAAGAGCTTTAATTCTTTTGCCAAGTTGATTTTGTACTTCATTCTGGAACTCCTTGAAGTTTTTAAAGGATTCAGATTTATGTTTTATCAGATAAACATAACCATATCTACTGAAGTCATCAATAAATGTGATGGAATACTGGATGTTTTCTCTAGCACTTAAAATCATTGGTACACATACATCTGTATGCATAAGGCCCAATAGATCACTAACCCTTTCACTGTGTCCAGTAAATGGAGCCTTAGTCATTTTTCCCAACAAACAAGATTCACATATTTCATATGATTCAAAATCAAATGAGTTCAAAAGTCCATCACCATGAAGCTTTTAAATGCGTTTCTCATTTATATGGCTCAAACGACAATGCCAGAGAAAGTTGGATTTAAGTCATTAGACTTAAACCTTTTAGTGCGAATGTTAAAGACCAGCATATTTTGGTTTAGAACATAGAGTTCATTCTCTAATGGAGCACTACCATAAAACATATCATCACGATCAATTGAAAAACATTTGTTCTTGATTGAAAAATGAAAACATTCCATGTCCAAACATGGTATGGAGACTATATTCTTATTTATAGCAGGAATATAGTAGCAGTTTTTGAGTTCTAAAAACCATGCCTGAAAGCAAACACAATGGATATGTTCCCACTGCTAATGCTGAAACTTTTGCACCATTAGCCACATGTAGGTCCACTTGTCCTTCCTCCAAGGTTCTGATGTTCTTTAGACATTGCACATTTGTACAAATGTGAGCGCCACAGCCGGTATCTAATATCCAAGGAGTAGAACCAGAAGTGGTAATATTTACCTCTATTACATAGATATCCAGAGAAGAAATCTCAAAAGTTTTCTTCTCTTTCAGATCTTCCAAGCATTCAAGGAGGTTTGAGTCACTCAATTTTTCCTTCTCAAAGACATATCGCAATGAATAGGAACTTTGAGGGTTTAACATAATTGTCGAAAAATAAAAGCAGAAGTTAATATGATGTTCAAAAATTTTAAGCATTCTCAACAATTAAGAAAACTCACACTATATTCAAAACCAAAATATCCTCAAATGAGTAAAGTGATCCAAGATCCGTATTTCACCAGAATCCAAGTGAGCTTTGGCTCCATCCCCGAATATCTAGTTATTTAGGTAAGCAACGCCTTTGCTAATTATATTTAATATAATTCTTGGTTGTGGAAGACATCTTATGTCTAATCCAACCCTATGTCTCTAAACCCAAAACCGTTTTGATAGCCTAGTCAAGTAAATTAATCTTGTTTCATATGGTAAATATTACCATCTGTCTCACTCTTAAAAAATTGCAGACAGCTGCTTTGACAGACTTGTCATACAATAATTCAAGTTTTAACAGTTGATAAAATTGGGAAAGACATCAAATAACCTGATATTAATTGAGAAATTAATTATTGTCTAATTTTATATTTTAATTATTAAACTATATTTTAAAATGATGCACATCTAATATTTGTTATAATCAGACAATAATTTTATAGTCAAACATATTCTAACCAAATTAGGTTCGACCAGTATTTATAAATATAAAAAAATATAGATTTGATCATATCAAAATCCATTCACGATTATTATAATTGATTTTTTCTTTCTACACAGATCTCATCATGAGTAAGTATCAATATGCAATTATATTTATAATAACAGATCCTTTGCATAAAGAACATTTCTAAATCAAACGAATCTTATGATTCCAATTAAATGTGCGTACATAGTGTATATGCGAACATATTAATTTATATTTAACCAATCAAATATCTATAATCAAATTATAAAATATTTACGACTACACTAATACGCTGAGATATCATATATCTAGCGATTAAATAATGAAACACTTTCATGTAAATTTAAATTGTATAAACCTGAATCATATTAGGACTTATCGAATAAATCTAATTTAATGTTAATCAAATTCAACATAAGTGGAGAACGTATATTGTTTCGACTCCTAGATACAGATGCGATGGACGATGGTATTTCTATTATCTCATAATGAGTCATGATCCCACCGATGTATTTAAAAGATTTAAAAGTCAAACACTCGGCAATTCGTATTGCACTTTTAACTAACATATATGCATACCTATTATGCAACACGAACGTAATACTACATGATTAATTATTCATCGATTATGACAATCAGTATCGACAAACACACAGTTATTTTGCATATCGAATATATACATAAAACCAGATCCAATTTCAGTATTAAACATGTTTGCTCTGATACCACTGAAAGAATTCGTACCGGTTTATAATGATTTATAAATACTAATTATAGAGTTGATTGTCAGGATTCATAAAAATACTGAATTAAATCTAGATCTGGAACGAAAAATTAAATAGGTTTGAGATTGTCTTAGCATTCTATTATCGTACATCTACCAGTATTCACCCGCATACAAACTGAATCTAAACGAGATGCTAGTACCATACAAATCAAATATCAAAAACCAACGAACTGTTCGTCTTTTCTTCTTTCTAGGAATTAGGATTTGCTTGTCATACAAACAAAATATATCTGGCTTTTAGTTGGTGTTATGGTCACTGATATCTTCTACACGGCCACAACTATATATATATACTCACACACGTAAACCCTATACACTTTAGGATTCATTCACGTGGATTGGGCTTAATCTAATTATTAATTAAACCATAAATTATCACATGTCTGTAACTTAATAATATATCTTTTATATATTACTAGATTTTACGTCCACGTTACGTGTGGATATTTTGTTGATAAATTTTTTATAAAATCAATTATATTTATGAATATATAAATTTTATATATTAGTATTTTAATAATATATTAAAAATATTATGGTGTTAATCTCATAATTTTTATGTAAATTGTGAGGTTTCAACGGTTTTTATCATCTATATACAATATGTCTTTTTTCAAAAACGTACTATTTGGTTAAACATTTATAGGTTAATATACTTAAACTGACTACAAATTTTATAAAATAATCAAATGTTACTTTTTAAACATAGTATTGACATGATGATAAAATATTATACATTCACTTCTTCAAATCAAGAAGGTAATTATTTTTCATATTTTCACTTTCATTCCAATTATATATGTGATCTTTTAAAAAAATAAAAAAATAATTAAATTTAAATTTAATCATTTTTCTTCTCTTATTTAACCAATATAATTTTTTCGATCTATTAATTAAAAATAAATAATAAATAAAAATTTTGCTTTGAGATTAATAATAACTTTAAATTTGAAACCAAAAAACAATTGAATATGAAATGATTAAAATTACACAAAAAATTGTGGATTAAATATATTCTTGTCAATTGGTTGTGTTAACTTTTAAATAATTTTTCAATGATTATACCTCATCTCTTCTAATAAAAATGAGAAAAAAATTTCATTATGTTCATTTTTATTCTTGTTATATCTGTTTTTTTAATAAATATATTATTTTTGTTTATTTTAATGATATTTTATGATTATATTCAGTTTCATCATATTTATTGTCACTTCTTCTAATTATAACTAAGTAGGCAAAATCGTTACAATTTAATAAATACAAATTTAGAAAAATGAATGACAAACTGAATAACTCAAAACTAAGAACTTCTTCATTAATCTATTGCAATTCAAAGTCGAATATACAAATATATTTTTTCAATCATTTTTACATAATATATTATATAATATTATGTGGAAATATATTTTGTATATGTGACAGAAATTTAGATGTATATAAATCATATTTATTTTTAAAATTCTACTTGAAAAGCCTTTAAATCAAGTAACTTAAACTTGTAAGTAGTATTTACTTTTTTATATAAATATAAAAAAATTGTAACTAAAACAGTGATAATAAAGATTTTAATATCATGTTGGTTTATTTTTGTTAATGGAGTTTTTTTAACCATAATATTAAAATTTGGAAACTTTTTTTAATTTTTAAATATTGATGTGGATGTGATGAGGACATGGGCCCGGAGCCACCTGAGATAGCCAAGATTCCCACCATGTATGAGCCGCCAAGGACAAGATCCGGTGCAAGAACTCTTAGAGAAAAGTTTGGCGAAGCTGTGGAAGGACTATTGGCACAACAAGAGCTTGAAGACCTCAACAAGAAGATGGACACACTCAGCCACACAAGTCAAGAAAGACAAGAAAGCCTCACGGATCAAGCACTCGAGGATTCAGTGGAGACTAAGGCATGGCCCCTTTTGAAGATCACTCTCGGCCCAACCTTATTATCCATCAGTCAACTTCCAAACGACATCACTTAGGCTCAAGACGCGGAGGAGCCTCAAACTTTCCATTTCCTGGTAAGTTTTCCATTTGAATTCAAATAACGAGTTTTCCTTTTTGTTGTTTTGCAGGAATTAAACATTAGTCCTTTAAGTTATTTTTCCTTTTTGCATTTGTCTTTAAGTTTTTAGAGAAACTCTCGATTGTAATAGGTTTCCTTTTCTGTCTTTTATTTTTGGTTTGCCCTAGAAGGCTCCAGCCGACGAACCATTGTTATAAGGTTCCACATGCGGCTTTGTAGAACACACTTTTTGCTTTTGATATCAATAAAACGAGAGGTTTTTCTTATACTTGTGAGTTCTTTGAATCTTGTGCGGCTTCCCCTTGATTCTGAGAGTTCTTGACTGTCACAACTTCATCATCAGTTGTGTGTGTGTCACTTCGATCCACCGTTTGTCCTTCACAACGTCTCACCCATTAGGTTAGGCAAAGAGAGCCGTTAGGCCAGTTGTTTAATTCCCACCAACCTATTTCCCATCGATTCATCTCTTGTCTAAGTAGAGAGAGCCGTTAGGCCAGCTACAAGGACCCCCTCTATATCGGTTTATAAGATCATACCCTTGATCTTATATCAATTGGTATCAGAGCTTAAACGCTCCTACGCCAGGTTTTATCTATTCTGAATCACTCTCCATTGTTTAGTTCTTATTACTTTGTTATTTGCATTCTCTTATTAAAAAAAAAAAAAAAAAAAAAAAAAAAAAAAACCCATCTAGTTCTAGATTGGTAGCTAGTCTTCATAATCGTTTCAAAAAAAAAAAAAGAACATATACTTTATTTTAGATCGGATTTTGTTATTTAATTTGAATTGTTTTTGCGAACCCAAGTTGCTTTGATTTAGTGTTGTTTTTGTTGAGTCTTAGTATCATGGAAGATCAAACCATCCCGGCTCAAGACACTATCTTACAAGCCATAGCTGCCATGAGGCAAGACATGGCCGCGCAACTAGGGCGCATGGAGGAAAGGGTTGGCCGGCTAGAAGTACCAAGAAGAGAAGCTGCCCGACCTATTCAAGTTCCACCCCAACAGCAACAACAAGCAGGAGACGAGAATATGGCCGAAGTGGAGGATAACTTGCCTAACAATCAACCGAGGCAAGATCCACCCGACATACGGATACACCAAAGACTCCGAGACCCTGTCAACCGAGGCCGTATCAGAGACGATGAGGGTAATAGGCTAGGTAATATGGATGTTAAACTAACAGCTCCCACTTTTGCAGGGAAGGTTGATCCTGATGCTTACCTTGAATGGGAAAGAAGAATGGAGTACATCTTTGAGTACTACGGGTATAACGATCAAAGGAAGGTGGCGTTGGCCGCGGCTCAACTCACCGATCACGCATTATCTTGGTGGGACAGAGATGTAGCTGAGCGAAGAAGGCACCGATATGAGCAAATCTCCACCTGGGCCGCAATGAGATACAACTTGAGGAAGAGGTATGTGCCTCCATATTTCCATAGGGATTTGCAAAAACGGTTTCGCAAATTGGTGCAGGGTAACAAGTCGGTAGAAGAATATTTTGAAGAGTTTGAGAAACTCCGAAACAAGTTGGAACAAGAAGACACCGAGGAGAATCTCATGGCTCAGTTTCTTGATGGCCTTCAAGACCGCATAGCTAGAAAAGTATAGAGACAGCCGTATCATGACATCTCCGAGCTCTTACATCTCGCTATTCAAGCTGAACAGCACATAAAACGTAAGACAACAGCCACAAACCGAGCAAAAGCCAGCCAAAACTGGAGTCAGCCCGCCCCTAGAGTCTTAGATAAAGGCAAAGCCGTCGAGAACAGTCCCAAATACCAAAAACCAGCGGCCAAGACTTTCAAAAGTAATCGCCAAGACACAGGTAAGAATCCAAGTACCTCCAGAACTCGAGATATCATTTTTTTTAAGTGTCAGGGTTGAGGACATATGGCGAGAGACTGTCCAATCAGCGCACCATGATTCTAACATCAGCCGGAGACTATGAGTCTCAAGACGAACAAGAAGATGAGGAGGACGCCGAGGGTGATACCGAGGTGGCCTATCCGGACACCGGTGAGCTGTTGGTAATTAGGAGAGCTCTGAGTGCTCTCGTGGACCCCGAGACAGTTCAGAGGGAAAATATCTTCCACACAAGGTGCACCGTGCACAACAAGGTATGTAGCTTAATAATTGATGGTGGATCATGCACTAACGTAGCTAGCAAGCTTATGGTTGACAAGCTAGGGCTCGAGACGACTCCGCACCCAAAACCATACCGCTTGAGGTGGCTTAATGATGACACCGAGTTAAGGATAACTCAGCAAGTAACCGTGCCGTTCAGTGTGGGCAAATATAGCGATCATGTGCTATGTGATGTGGTGCCCATGCAAGTTGGTCACTTGTTACTAGGGAGGCCGTGGCAATTCGACAAGGAGACAATACACAATGGCCGAACAAACAACTATTCGTTCATGCATGAGAAGAAGAAGTTCCAACTAGCGCCACTTACGCCCGTGGAAGTCCATGAAATGCAGCTAAAATTTGCAAAAGATTCTAAGGTAAGTAAGACTAATCTCTTTGTCACTTCCACTACTGTCTATAAAGCTATACAGCATCATGCACCTGTGCTACTAATGGTCTTTCGAGAGAGTTTACTTTCAGGAGCAAGTGAACTAGAGCTCCCACCCGAGATCAGTGCCTTGTTAGACAGGTTTAAAGATGTATTCGCGGAGGAAATTCCAGCTGGCTTGCCACCTCTAAGAGGAATAGAGCATCAGATTGATCTTATTCCCGGTGCAGCCTTACCAAACCGACCAGCTTATCGGATGAACCCCACTGAGACTAAGGAACTAGAGAAACAGATCCAAGACTTGATGTCCAAAGGATATATCCGAGAGAGTCTTAGCCCTTGTGCCGTACCAGTCCTTTTGGTGCCCAAGAAGGATGGAACATGGCGTATGTGTGTGGACTGTCGAGCTGTGAACAATATCACCATCAAATATCGCCACCCAATACCAAGGTTAGACGATATGTTAGATGAATTGTATGGTGCCACTGTGTTTTCTAAAGTAGATCTTCGAAGTGGATACCATCAAGTGAGAATGAAGGAAGGAGACGAATGGAAGACAGCTTTCAAGACAAAACAAGGTCTATATGAATGGCTAGTCATGCCATTTGGCCTCACCAATGCCCCAAGTACCTTCATGCGACTCATGAACCATGTCTTGAGGGCATATATCAGTCTAGGTATCGGAGCTGTTCTAACTCAAGGAGGAAGGCCCGTCGCATTCTTTAGTGAGAATTTACATGGAGCTGCGCTCAACTATTCCACCTATGATAAGGAGCTCTACGCCCTAGTGAGATCTTTAGAGACATGGCAGCATTACTTGCTGGCCAAAGAATTCATTATACACACGGATCACGAGACCCTGAAGTACCTCCGAGGCCAGACCGCTCTCAAAAGGAGACATGCGAAGTGGCTAGAGTTGGTGGAGACCTTTCCGTATATCATCAAGTACAAGAAGGGTCAAGAAAATATCGTTGCTGACGCTTTATCTAGGCGCTATACGCTTATAACCACTATGGAGGCCAAGATCATGGGATTTGAACACATAAAGGAGAGATATGACGACGATCCCGACTTTAGTGCCATTTACCAAGAATGTCAAAAGGGAGTTCATGGTTTGTTTTATTTGCATGATGGTTTCTTATTCCGAGAAAAATGACTGTGTATTCCGCAGGGTTCTATGAGAGAGCTTTTGATCAGGGAGTCTCATGGAGGAGGCTTGATGGGGCACTTTGGGATAGACAAAACTCTAAGTGTTCTAGTGGAGCATTTCTTCTGGCCTCATCTTAAACGAGACGTGGAGCGGTTCTGCTCAAAATGCATCGTCTGCCTCAAGGCAAAATCCAGGTCACATCCGTATGGACTTTATATGCCTTTACCTATACCTAATAGACCTTGGGTGGATATTTCTATGGACTTCGTGCTAGGGTTACCAAAGATCAGAAATAAAGATTCAATCTTTGTGGTGGTGGACCGATTCTCCAAGATGGCACACTTCATCCCCTGTGCTAAAACCAATGATGCCACACAAACGGCTGACTTGTTCTTCAAGGAAGTGGTAAGGTTACATGGGTTACCACGCACCATTGTCAGTGATAGAGACACCAAATTCCTCAGTCATTTTTGAAAGACTCTATGGAGAAAGCTTGGCACCAAGCTCCTCTTCTCCACCACATGCCACCCACAAACCGATGGGCAGACAGAAGTTGTGAACCGCACTCTCTCCACCCTCTTAAGGGCCACAGTTGGTAAAAAATTTGAGAAATTGGTTAGATTGTATTCCTTACATTGAGTTCGCTTATAATAATGCTAACCACTCGGCTACTAAGCTTTCACTGTTTGAGATTGTGTATGGATTTAAGCCAGAGACGCCGTTGGACCTCAAACCTTTACCACCACCCGAATATGCTAGTCAAGATGGAGTAGACAAGGCTGAAAAAATCCAAAAACTCCACCAGAAGACCATTGAGAACTTGGAGAAGAAGACCGCGCAATACAAGCTTCAGGCCGACAAGAACCAAAAGGAGATCATTCCTGAACCAGGACAGTGGGTTTGGGTGCACATGAGACCCGAGCGGTTCCCCAACCAAAGGAAATTCAAGCTTGCACCAAGAGGAGATGGTCCATTCAAAGTCGTGGAACGCATTGTCGACAATGCTTACCGACTTGACCTACCAGGTGAGATGCATATTTCATCAAGTTTCAACATTTCTGACTTGTCCCCTTTTCATGCAGATGAACAAGTTCTGAGGACAGAACCTTTTCAAGGGGGAGGGAATGATGAGGACATGGGCCCGGAACCACCTGAGATAGCCAAGATTCCCACCATGTATGAGCCGCCAAGGACAAGATCCGGTGCAAGAACTCTTAGAGAAAAGTTTGGCGAAGCTGTGGAAGGACTATTGGCACAACAAGAGCTTGAAGACCTCAACAAGAAGATGGACACACTCAGCCACACAAGTCAAGAAAGACAAGAAAGCCTCACGGATCAAGCACTCGAGGATTCAGTGGAGACTAAGGCATGGCCCCTTTTGAAGATCACTCTCGGCCCAACCTTATTATCCATCAGTCAACTTCCAAACGACATCATTTAGGCTCAAGACGCGGAGGAGCCTCAAACTTTCTATTTCCTGGTAAGTTTTCCATTTCAATTCAAATAACGAGTTTTCCTTTTTGTTGTCTTGCAGGAATTAAACATTAGTCCTTTAAGTTATTTTTCCTTTTTGCATTTGTCTTTAAGTTTTTAGAGAAACTCTCGATTGTAATAGGTTTCCTTTTCTGTCTTTTATTTTTGGTTTGCCCTAGAAGGCTCCAGCCGACGAACCATTCTTATAAGGTTCCACATGCAGCTTTGTAGAACACACTTTTTGCTTTTGATATCAATAAAACGAGAGGTTTTTCTTATACTTGTGAGTTCTTTGAATCTTGTGCGGCTTCCCCTTGATTCTGAGAGTTCTTGACTGTCACAACTTCATCATCAGTTGTGTGTGTGTCACTTCGATCCACCGTTTGTCCTTCACAACATCTCACCCACTAGGTTAAGCAAAGAGAGCCGTTAGGCCAGTTGTTTAATCCCCACCAACCTATTTCCCATCGATTCATCTCTTGTCTAAGTAGAGAGAGCCGTTAGGCCAGCTACAAGGACCCCCTCTATATCGGTTTATAAGATCATACCCTTGATCTTATATCAGGATGTCTTCAAAATAATATGGCTAAACTGTTATTAATAAGAATAGTTTAAATTAACAAATTTTCCTATATTATTTTGTATTACCAATGTAATTTTATAACTTAGAAACATTTTTAATTTTAATAATTGATGTGGACTAAAAACATTGACCTTTTAAATCCTATGTGGATATCTTTAGAGGCATATATATTTAGATATTAACGATGGAAGATCCCACAGGAGACCCGTTGCGGCAAGTGATTTTGGTCTCTCCTCCATGTTTTGAGGCTTACTGAATGTATTCTGATACTGTTTGGTTCAGTTAATTGTTACCTTTATGGTTCGGGTTGGGTTGCTAAAACCTTGTCAGATGCTATGTTATTCCAAATGATTTTCCTTGGATACCTCAGTATCTTTCGCCTTAATGACGAAACCTCTTTCTCTATTTTTAGTGCTTCGTTTTTCAAAATTTTCGGGTATCAATCACTTGACATGTTTTTCGGATTACTTGAAATTTATTATTCTTCTCAAATCTGGTAGCCAAGCTTTAGAGATTCACGGTCTCTTTTTCAATATTAAAGCGGTTTGTAATGGCTTTGTTTATATCTCTTTCATCATATTCTTTTTAATTTAGCTAATAATTACACATATAGTTTAGTTAGGTTGGTTCTTAATTTTACGTTGTAATGGTTCATTCTTTAGTGAAACCTTACTCTATTTTTTTGTTTTTTTTTAATTAAAATGGTTGTACACACATGTAGTTATGTGACAAAAATTTGGATGCTAATGTATGAGTCTCTAAATATATGTGTATACATATGTAAATAAATTAAAATATTTTATTTGTTCTTAGTTATTTATATAATTGAAACATTTAAATTTAAATTTAAAATTTTCCTATTTTAAAATTATTTATTTTATTATTATTAATATAAATTTTATAAATAATTTATTCATCTTTAATAATTTTTTAAAAGATAATAGAATTTGAAAACTTTTTAATTTTCAATGTTAAAGTGGACCAATAAAAAAATTATATAAATATTTTTTATTCAGCAATAATATTAGAATTTGTAAACTTTCTTAATTTCCTTATTCAGTGATAATATTAAAAATTTGTAAACTTTCCTTAATTTTGAAAATTGAAGTGGACCAATAAAATTGTTCTTTTAAATCTTATGTGCACATCTTGAGAAGCCTATAGCTTCAACTTTTATTAGTATAATTTTATAATTTGTATTATTGATGGATAAGGAAATTTTTGTATAAACTTTTTATTGGTCCACCTCAATATTGAAAATTTAAAAGTTTTTAAATTTTATTATTTTTTAAAAAAATTATTAAAGATAAAGAAATCATATATAAAATTTATATTAATAAAAACTAAAATACTAATATTAAACTATGAAAATACAAATTTAAATTAGATTTATACATACATATTTAAAGACTCTTACATTAGCGTCCAATTTTCTATCACATAACTATAACAAAAAAAATTTATAACACACAACTATAATAATTTTTAAATTATTTTTTCTATGTGTGCAACTATTTCAAATAAAAAAAACAAAAAAATACAATCAACTTGACTAAACTATATTTTTAACTATTAGCTAAATTACAAAGAATATAATGAAAGAAGATATAATAATAGTCACTACAAGCCGCTTTAATCTTGAAAAAAAAAAATCATAAAATCTCTAAAGCTTAGCCATCAAATTTGAGAATAATGATAAATTCCAACCAATCCGAGAAACATGTCAAGTGATTGATACTCGATACTTTTAAAAAACGAAACACTAAAAATAGAGAAAGAAGTTTCGTCATTAAGATGAATGAGACTAAGGTATCCGAAAAAGATTTTTAAAATAACATGGCATTTTATAGGATTTTAACAACCTAATTTTAACCACAAAGGTAACAATTAGTTGACCAAACATCATCCAAATACATTCGGTAAACCTCAAAACAAGGAGAAAATACCAAAATCAATTACCGCAACGAGCCTCGTGTGGTATCTTCCAGGTTTGATTCCTAAATCTATTATTAATAAAATTTAAAGCTATATTTCTCTAAGAATGTCTACATATGATTTAAAAGTTTAATTTTATTAGACCACATTAATATTTAAATTTAAGAAAATTTCTAAATTTTAAAATTATATTGTTAACAAAAAAATATATTTATAGAAAAATAAAATGTGAAGCTGTATGCCTGTAAAGACATCCACATAGATTTAAAAGGTTAATTTTATTTTTCCACATTAATAACTAAAATTTAAAAAAAAAATCTAAATTATAAAATTATATTGTTAATACAAAAAAATTTAGGAAAAATTGTTAGTTAAAATTATTCTATTATTAATAATAGTTAAAGCTATATTATTTTGAAGACATCCACATCAGCATTTAAAAATTCAATTTTATTTGCATATAAAAAAATGTAAATTAAAAAACTCTTAATCTAATATTATAGTTAAAAAAAAATTAAAAAATAAAGAAATCTCTGTTAACAACAAAAAAAATCAAGATGATATTAAAATCTCCATTAACATTGTTTAAGTTACAAATATAATTTATCATCTACAAAACAAACATATGCTACTTATACAAGTTTAGTTACTTGATTTTAAGGGTTTTCACATTAAATTTTAAATAACTAATAATTATAATTTGTATTCATATAAATTTTTTAACATATGCAATACATATATTCACATAATCTTATGTAATATATTATTGAAAAATGATCGAAAAATTATATTTTTAAAAATTTCGACTTGGAATTGCAATAGATTAATGTAGAAACTCTTTGTTTTGAGTTGTTCAATTTGTTATTTTTTTTTTTAAAATGAATGTATTTAAGTATACCGATTTTGCCTACTTAATTATAATTCAAAGAAGTAAGAATGAATATGTTGAAACTGAATATAATCATACACAAATCATTAAAATATACAAATATGACATATTCATAAAAAACAGATATAACAAAAATAAAAATGAACATGATGAAATTCTTTTTCATTCTCATTAGAAGAGATGAGGTATAATAATTAAAAAAAATTTTAAAATTTTACACAACCAATTATATAAAATATATATAATTCACAAATTTTTTAGTGATTTTATTCATTTTATATTCATATGCTGTTTTGGTTTCAAATTTATAGTTGTTATTAACCTCAAAAGCAAACATTTTATTTATTAGTTTGTTTTTTAAATAAATATATTAAAATAATTTTGTATTGGTTAAACAAGAGAAGAAAAAAAATTTTAATGTAATTATTTTATTGTTTTTAAAAAACACATATATAATTGGAGTAAAAATGAAAATGATAAAAAAGAATAGATATCTTCATGATTTAAAGAAGTGAATGTATAATATTTTATCATCATGTCAATACTTTGTTTAAAATTACCATTTGATTAATTTGTAAAATTTTTAGTTAGTTTGGATATATTAACTTATAAGTGTTTGACCAGATAATACGTTTTTGAAATATGACATACTATATATAGATTAAAAAAAACCGTTAAAACCTCATAATTTACATAAAAATTATTAGATTAACATCATAATATTTTAAATATATAATTAAAACACTAATATAGAAAATTTATATCTTGATAAATATAATTGATTGCATATAATTTTTATCAACCAAATACCCACGCGTAGCGTGGACGCAAAATCTAATATACATAAAAAAGTCTTGAAACCCAAATATTGGTCTAATCTATATAAGACTTCATTAATTAGTGATCTAATTTGTTTAGGTGTGCGACCATGAATTATTGTATAATATTAGCAATGAGTTCTCAACTCATAAATTATAAACAGTTTCTAACAAAACATTATAACTATCTCACATTATACGATTATTAAATCTCGACAATACAACTTTTACTAGAGTAAAGTACAAATGATTTTAGGACATTCCTAACACAAACGGGTTTCATTACACAAACAGTAGCCCACTCAACTTCTCACCAAACATTGAGCAGGAAAATATATGAGTTTTACGGGTTTCAGGCCAAACTAGGAAACTAGCTCGATTGACACACGTGGTGAGTCTAGTGACAAATACATGCAGTTGTCTTTTTTTTTACTATGAGTATGAATGATATTAAGGAATGACAGTCTAAGGCTTTACAATAGTTGTACTACCTAAAGATTGTTACCTTGGCAAATAGAAATAAAAAACAATGCATCAAAAATTTAAGGAAAATAATATCCTCACTGAAGCCACAAGGACATAAGCTCACCAAAATGTTTCCTATGTCTTCTAGCTGTGTTTGAGTTGCGAACTAGCTTGTCGATATCCTTGAAGATTGCGGCAGCTGGGATGTTGGATTTTAAATTACGAAGTACGTTGTTTCTCTGTCTCCACATGTTGTAGATTGCTGACCAACCTCCTGAGAAGACTCGAGGAGCTCACGGTTTTCCCGTTTAACCAAGCTACGAACTCCACTATTGATATATAATATCACACTAAGGGGTAAAACAGTAATATTCGAATCAAAAATCTCGTTTTATTAGAAGATAGTTCGGAAAAAATACAACTTGGGTTAAGGTCGTCGTAGTCTCGACGACCTCGTTAACAAAAGGAGAACTCGAAATAAAATGACGATCTCAAAGTTCTTCAAATGTCTCTCTCTGCTCTTGATTTTTTTATATCTCGAATGAATGAAGTCCTCCCCTATTTATACAAATTCTAAGGTGGTTTGAGAAGAACTTTCATTTTCCTTCTCGATATGGGATTTAGCATTTTTCTTTCTCGATATTTCCAAAAATTCTCCGTGAAATTCGGGAGGTCGGCCAATTTCGTAAACTGGGCTTTAATAGACCTTCTAGAAAATCGTATGTCGGCTCACCCGATTTAACTTTGATTCCAATCTTCGTAAACCGAGGTCTCTCCGGACTGGTCTCGATTAATACTGGGTTAAACTGGGGGTGCGAAGTACACCACCAACAGTAGGTCCCCCCTTCAGTTCGTCGAAGGAGTTTTTTTTTAAATGAGTTCGGCGAAATTCATAGATTCTTTAGCTCGGTTTGAATTGAGATCGGAGATAATTTGGCTGAAAAAATTTCTTGTCACTCTAATCTTGTGTCACTTGGCACAACTTCCATCTTTAAATAGCTTTCTTGTACGGATTTCAATTAGTACGGGTTTTCTAACGGGCCTCAATCCTTTATAAATACTCCTCTTCACTCTCATTTCTTCACTTTTTCTCCACCACTTAAGATATAAAGCTCTATCTTCTCTCTAGAACTTTCTCTTTCTACTTTTTATTTAGTTCATTTTTTATATATTTTCTCCATTGCTCTACCAAAAGAACGAACTGCTCTTATTAATTAAGTCCGGCCAAATTAATTATGTAAACCAAACTTTATTCAAGTTCGGTTTAACTTAATCGAGCTTCCTTTCTCTTTATTTATTCCGACCTTCCTTTAATTATCTTCTCCACTAACTCACCGTCCTTCTTCTCCATTATTTCTTTTCTTTAAATAATTTATTCCTTCTTTCTAACTTTTAGGTCGTTTTTTTTAGTTATTTGAATTTCATGAGCTGGGCTGGGTCGAATGTGTTCTCACTAATTAAGTCTCGCCAAAGACCCACCCACCTCCTTGAATCCTTTAATTACGGCGACTAATATGCCTTCCTCTTCAACCTTTATTATATTATTACTAAGTCTTTCATCCGTACTACGCACGGATACGTCTTTATTAATTTTTAACTTTAATAGAAATTATTTGAAATTTGTTAAAGTACAATGTTAAAAAAGTTATATATTTTCTTTTTACTTTACTATTTAATTTATGAAGGAAATTCTTAAAATAATTAAGATATAGTTTTTAATTAGTTATTATTGAAATATATTTGAAAGTTTTGTGTCAACATTCATATTTGTATAGAGATTGTAATTTGTTTAATCGGGTAATCTGCTTTGTTATTTTCAATCATTTTAGCTGCATATTTTGTTTATAAATATTATTTGAAGTTCTTGTAATTCATTTTTCCATTTTTTCAAATTTTTTGAATTTCTACAATGCCCATCACTTTTGTTGTATTTTAAATTATTTGTTTTTGTTATTTTAAATCTTTGTTTCTATTTTTTCTATTTTTTAACAAAATAAACTAACATGTGTGTAATTCAAATAGGATTGGACTATTTGTCAATTGTAATTTCTGTAGAATAGTTAAGCTTATAAGATGTGTGAGTGGAGGGGTAAACGTGCTTACTCTTTTAGCTGTAGGTGAATATCTATTTTGGATTTAGTGATAGTATTGCCTACGTCATGAGATTTACAAGTCAATTCTGGGTAGCTGAAGTTCTCGTCGTTATTAAGGACCACTTTTCCAAGAGCGTCTACACAAACGAAGTGTAGTGTTAGAACATGATGAAATTTCAAAATATATGTATACATGGAGAGAAGAGATTATTTTACCATATTGGTCTATGTTTATGTTGACTGTTTCTTTAAATGCTCGAAGGATTGAATCCTAAAATTTTGCTTTTGAATAGTATGATCAGCTTGAGTGTCCTTAACTATTGTTATTTGTTGAGTGAATTGGATTTGAAATTTGTGAGAAGTTACTTTGTAGTTGGTCTTGTTTTCAAGGACAACAAAATTTTTGATTATGTAAACTACATCGGGCTGTAGTTCTTCATTATAGTAACCTATATGGTTAACTGATATGAATGCATAGATGATAATTGACTGCAAGACAAAAAAAAATATTATTAATATTGTCTTATAGCTTTTGAGTACATTATGAATTGTTAAATTTTGTAATTATTTGTTGATTTATGAAACCTTCTATATGTCGGCCACCCGATTTAACCTCGATTCCAATCTTTGTAAACCGAAGTCTCTCATGACCGGTCTCGATTAATACCAAATTAAATCGGAGGTGCGAAGTACACCACCAACACCCAAGCAGAGAAAGGAAGTGGTTTTAGCCAAAGAGCCAAAAGTCGGATCTGGATTGTTGTGCAAATCTCTGTGACTTGTTGAACAAATCTCTAAATAGGACTTGTTGTACAATTCACAACCTAACAGGAGATGATCCCGAGTCTCTTCCACCCTCGAAAACAAGCAGAAAGAAGTCGTAATATTCATTCCCATGAAGCTAGCCGAGACTTTGTCGGAAGTCTGTCTAACTGCAAAACTCGTCTTCAGATCATTTCCCACTTAACTTTTTATGAACTTAAGCTCCAGTTGTGTCAAATACATGCAGTCATGCAGTTGTGCAACAAGTCATAATTAAGGAAAGAAAATGCCACAATGTTCAAACATGTTTAGAGAAGTTGCTCGAATTGATTTACGTTCAAGAAGGCACGCAACACAATGACGATGTTCTCTACACAGTCCATTCATTCCTCTTGTTTATCAAAAAATGGAAGTAGTGTATCTTGTTAATGAGGATTCTACAATCTGTTCAGAGAAGTTGTTCGAATCATTTACTTCCGATCCAAGAATTGTAGGATGAACTATATTTCTAGCTACCTCTCTTGATGTGTTTTCATATACGCACAACAAAAGAACACTCGCATTTCATTCCTTCATATGCTTAATGACCAAACGAGTATATTCCCACCAAATACAATTACACTTAACTTTATTGCTTTACAGGTCCAATAATACGATACTGCAACACGAAAACTAATCTTAGCAGAAGCAGTCTCTTAAGTTGTATTTTACCTCGAACATGAATTTTCAGGCCAATTCCAAGTTGCATATATATGCAGAAGCTGAACCTCGAAGGGCTAGCCTGTGTTCTAGTCACTTGCACACTTGGTTGGTTCAGGTATGCAGAGGCCGGTGATACGCACATGTAAGACAACTTCAAGCAACATTCTCGGATCCATTGGCATCGCACGTCAAATTCAGAACCTCCATTAGTTCCATTCGATATTCCAAGCCTCTGAGATAATGTCCCAACAGCATGCACCTTTCAATACAAAATCAGACACTATGATATAAGACTGTCTTTGATCGTAGAACCAACACAAAAAAGTTTCTTTCGAGAATTGTGAGGATCTATTTACGGTAGTAAAATATAGGAAATCCATGTAAAGCCTAGCAAGCGAATGGGAAAGAGAGAGAAGTGAAAATGAAAGGCAGTTCTAACCAAAAGAGAAGACGAGCAAGGTAGTCTCGAGTCAGTGAGATAAGAGGCTGAAACTGAAGCGAAGTATTCTCAACAAGTTCAGCACAGTCTTCATCACTTTTCGATTTTACTGTTTCAGTAGGTGGACCTTCTGATGCTGGCAACTTGGAGTGCATCTTCGGTGATAGGGTTGCCAAAAGACCGTGAACAACAGAATGGATTGTCTCTTTCACCTCGGGAGCCGCGGGTTCTGACAACTCAGCTACCTGTTAAAAAAAAAAAGTTTAGATGATCAGAGAGAACCCGAAAGGCACTTGGCTTCAGAGGTTTTTACACAAACCTTCTCAGGTTGCAAAGATCTTAAATAGTCCAACAAATCATTCTTCTCTTCGCCAACAAACTGTTGCATTTGAAGGGCAGCGTTTTTTCGCCTCACTTCTTGTAATTCCTGTAATGCAGAAACATCATAACATGTTACATGAATAGATAAACTACAGAAAGAACGCATAGCATATCTACAAAACCAAACAAGAAAAGTTCCCGGCGAAGACAGGGACATCTGCACGAAGACTTTTTTTTATTACCATGTATAAATTTATGATTACATTAGAAACCGAACCTTTTTGACAGAAGACAATTTTGACTGAAGACGAAAGATATATTCTTGAGCTTCAGAGGATACTCTGCCCAAACCTTCTTGATCAATCATTTTAGAAGGGTTCTGGTTTTTGCTATCCTTTGTTGATGAAACGTTATTTTCATCAAAAAGCTCACCAAGTTCTCTATCATCAGGAAACGTCCCTTTCAAATCGTATTCAGTATTTTCTGTAGTGTGGCTTTCCAAGTCTTCACCATGCATGTCAAGGTTTTTTTCAAGAAAAAGCCGATATTCAGCATTCCGCAATGTATACCTGCAGAGTGTAACAAAACAATCGGATAGACGTACTCGAGATCTCTCATTCTAAGAGAGAATCCAGAACACACACCACTATGATGTGCTAAAAGCTCAAATTCATAAAAGAAATAACCTATCGAAACCTACATAATGAACAGAATTCAAAGAGATAAGAATGCTTCAACACAAGGTTTACTGACGCGTCAACTGAATCACAAAATGAATTGACTTTCAGGGTAATCATTACTCAATATGGTTCTTCTTGATGATCATAAATTTCTAACTAAAGCAGAGAGAATTGTGCCTAGAACAGCATCACAATTTGTTCATGTACTCGAAACCTAAAACGAAAACTTCGAATTACAAATGAATAACATTTGATGAGCATTACCCAGTCATCATAGAAGAAACCAATAGCTTTGACAAGGGTTCCCAAAGCGATTCGATGTGAACTTGAAACCTATCAGATGGAAGAAGACCCAACATTCCTGAGATTGTTCTTTTCATTGCATCCAAAGTTGTAAGTGGAACATCTTTTTGAATTAGACTCACATCTAATGGTTCAATCTCTTGGATAAGATCTGCAAGTAAGCATTTCTGAGACAAAAAAAAAAACGAAATCGAAATCAAATTCAAATTCTAAACTACTTGCATGGACAAGAGTTTAAGAAGAAAAGTTAGCGAAACCTTGGAAGGATTAGGTGATCGAGAATCGGAATGGAGAGTGAAATCGTCGAGGGAGAAACCATCCTCGCGATTACTGTTGAAATTGTTTGAGGAAGTTGCGGCGGAAGTAGTGAGAGTTAGGGTTCGAAATCTCGAATTGAATCGAGGAAGAACGAAAAGGAACGGAGAAGAGTTTGTGGGTTTACTACGGATACCTTGAGGAAGAGAAAGAGAGAAGGAAGAAACAGCCGTCGTCGTCGCCATTCCAGAGGGTGAAACTCTAATGGCGAAATTGTACGAAAATTCTTCTTCCTCTTTCTCTTCCTCTAAGCTCAAACCCTAATTCCCTATTGCGTTCTGATTTTCGAGTATTGTTAGCCACAAAACAAACCGGAACGTGACAAAAACGATGACTACACAGTTGCACAAATCCGTCAACGAACACGGTTTGCTGCTAACCGGTTCTATTGTAGTGGCTGGCTCAATGGTTGAACCGGTAACAGTATTCCATATTCGGAAATATGAGCTCAGAGATGTTAAAAATAGAAAAACCAAACTAAAACTATTGTAATTCTAACCGAAATAGATACTTAGACCTAAATCTGTCTCTAATCCCCTTAGCCGAATAGTGGACCAAGGTTCATTAATACTTCCATAATAAGAAATATGATGTATGAAATTCGAGAGCAACTCTATCGGAGGTTTATAAGGGTATGTTGACACAAAAGCATATACATTTTAATTTAAAAATAAATAAAAAATATTCAAATGTTAACATACTATCCTTAGCTAACAACTCAGTTGAGGGTTTATAAGAGATGTGTTCACATTTTATTGGCTGTAGGATTTTTTTTTGTTTTTTGATTGAAAATCTCATTTTTCTCCAAAATTACAAAAATATTAATAAAATAAAGTTAAATTCTCGTTGTCGAGCGGTTTGATTATGATTCCAATGTGAACGAGTTCTACAAGTTCGCTTTTGTAAGCAGGTAAATGTGCTTTTTCTATATATCCTTGTTCTCGTGAAGATTTTCTGGAATTACATGAGCTTCATTCTGCTACAAGTTGGGCGGTGCTAAAGAATGTTCCTCTTAAAATGTACTCCTTGGATTGTATAAGTGTTAAAGCAAGTGTTGTTGGAGATCCCCCCTCCATACGAACGAAAAATTCCAGGCTTGACTGATATCACTTTGGTGATACCAAAGTCAAAACAAATGTCGTTGTTGAAGGTTGTTTGTTATGTAAGGAACATTCTTCTTATCTCACTTATAAAGCTTATGAAAATTTGCATTAGGAATGACTGCTGAACATTCCCTAACCACTCAACTAATGGAAGTCTTTATTGGTTGCATAAGGGAATGCATCTAAAGCAAAGTCTAATTTGTTTTCATACATATTAGAATTCATTTTTTTATATCAAAAGAAAAATATTTTATTCTGATGTTGACTCGGTTAAATATAAACTATTAATCCAATTTAGTATATATTCAAATATGTAATTTCATTCATATAAAATACTATTAAAATTAATTATAAAACCAATAATTATCTAGCATTTATACAATTATATTACAAAATAAATGTAATTATAACCATTATTTATAATTGTATAATCAGTACATAAATTTAATATTATAAATATCAACTGTAATTATATTTATATATATTATATTTGTATATTCAAATAAAAGAATTATAGTTAATATTTATTTTGTACAGAGTGTGGATAATGGGAAAAGTGTTTATTCATACTTCAATTGCATAAACTGATATCTATTCATATCTGAATAATTGAGCTGTGCCCATACATACCCGAACTCTTTAAAATTGGAATATACATGTCTGAACAAACTTTTTTTTGCCGAAACGTACATTGACCATATTTTTGTTAGTCAATCCCAAATTTTGCCCCGACGTTAATGAAAATAGCCGCGAAACCGTAGGGAACCACTATCCCATGTATAATTATTGAGAATTGTTTCACCATTTAAAGTTTATACTAGTTGAGATTAGAAAAAACCATAAAATAAGACCATGTAGTTTCAATTATTTTTCTAATTGAAAAACAAAGTAGAAGTCTTCTTCTTCGAATGTGTAGCAGAACAATTTAAAGAGTTTAAATCCAAAATAACATGTTTTTAAGTAGACTTCTTTCGTAGACTTCACTATGAAAAAGTAAACTTCTCCTCCAGTCTACGTTTGAAGTCTGTTGTAGAAGTTTACTTATTGCATGTTTTTAAAAAACGTGTTTTAGGCAAATTTATAAAGTATTTTTTTTATTTTTTTGGATTAGAAATGTTTTTTAGTTAGTCATTGAACTATCCAGTGAATTTTATTTCATTTTATTCGATATTTATTGTGGAATCAGAAGTTTTGATTTTTAAGCTACTTAGCTTATCAAAGTAGACTTCATGGTTTAGTCTACTAATGTTCTTTGCGGGAGAAGTCTACTCTTTCTACAAAAGTCTTTCTGCAGTGTTTGCTAATATAGTTTATCTGGTTATTTTTCAGAGAATGACTCAAATTCCTGTTGTGTACGGGGAATGGAAGATTGAGGAGAATTCATGGCATTTTGTGGTTGACATTGGCAAAGGTGGAAAAATGTTTTTTTTTGAACGATGGTTACGTCTTGGGGGAGCTTACTAAGATGGCCCGAGATGATTATAACTTGGGCAAGAAGACTGAGCTCATCGAGTTAACCTACTCACTACTAGACTCAATGTTGCAAACTATGGCTCCAGATACACCTCCAATGCATGTCACCAATGACAGACAAGTTTCAAGCTTGATTGCGTTAAGCAGAATGCATATGGTACGGTTTTGTGTGTCCACTCGAGTGGAGATGGATACTGAGGAGAACCAGGAAGGCTCAGATGAAGATTTAGGTGAGGAATCTGAGGAAAATTCAGAACATTCTAGCGATGATGAGGCAGCCAGTTCTGATGCGAACGAGGATGGAGAAGATGGAGAAGATGCAGCTTACTCTGACAGAGAAGATTACAGTGTCTACTATGAATAGAGAGATAAACATCTTCTAGCTAAAAAGAAAATAAAAAGACGCTGAACAAATTTAAAAAGAGGAATTAGACCTAAGAGAAATGTGAGTTAGTTGTGGGAGGTGAACAACATATGTAGGCTAACGATATATATAGTGTAGGATAGAGTTTTAGAGTTTTTTTAATTTTTTTTGGGTGGTCCATTTAATAGATTCGGTGAATTAAACAAAACCGCTGGCTCATTAACTAATTCAATGACCCGTAACTGATGTAAAATCATATTAACTATATTGACACGTATGATTAATGATAATCCAATTAAAATTAAGAAAAAATGACATATATATAGTTTTTAATATGACACATAAATAAATCGCTCTAGAGACGACACATAGAATTTTTGACTTCGGAAATAATAGTATAGAATCTACTCTAATAAAAATAGAAGTTTGAGGCTCCTAAAGGTATCTACATCAGCAGCTTTTAGTTTAGTTTCAAGTAGACATGTGGCATTCTTAAAAATTGTGAAATCGTAGCTTAATCGACAGTTCTTTGCAAATTGCCATGTCAGCAAGTTCACACCCACGCCATGTCAGCAAGTTCACACCCACGTAAAAGAAAAGAACTCATTCCTAATTAGCCGTTTTAATACTTTCGTTTCTTCTTCCAAATTCAACGTCTACCATTTACCAAGACTAAATGATACCTCTTCGTATTCTACATCCACAAATATTGATTCCAACAAACCATACATATGTTATTTTCTTGGGATGTCTTCTAGGATCGAAGAACTGTGAGGTTTGTACTTTTTGCTTCATATATACCCAAAAGATTTTCATTCGTGGATTTCTAATTTTGTGACCAAATCATGTAGACAAGTGAAAGGTATTGAGAAGAACGGCGAGAGGTTGTGGAGGAAGAAAATAAGGGATCATGCGGCATGCCAGTAGAAATTTTAATACCATGGTTAGAGACACTCAACTACATGATATAAGTGGTGAAGATGAAGAAAGGAAAGAAGGTTCCGACTTTGAACCCTAATTATCTAATTTCAGATATTCAAAATTGTTATGTAACTTCATAATTTGTAGATAATTAAGGATTCCAAACCTTGCTTCTGACAGAGAAGGGGGTGCCGATGACTAAATGAGATGGTCAACTCTTCGCTGATTTCAAAACTAAAGCTTTCATCTTTTGCGTCCTTCGACTTCTCCCTTATTTCAATTTCATCTTTCAGTTTGGGGTTTCAGTCAATTTTGGTATGTTCACATAGCATTTTTTTTTTCGAATATTTAAGAGAAATTAGATACCCTAATCTCTTGGAAAAATAATTCAGCTGGCGCACACATAAAAATGATGGAATATTTTAACTTCTATATGTTAGTGTAGTTTAACTTCACGGTGGTATTCTATGTATTGTAGTGCTTAGCATCTTGAAAAATAATCTATAATTAACACGTATTATCTTTTTGTTTGTTTGCAGCGTGTATATACAACTTTAGCTTCCAATATCTATTTTAAAAAAAAACGTGACGGTAAAGAAGCATGATTTAAACCACTCTCCATCCTCTCCCCAGCCTGGTTAGGACCCAATCAAGGGATTTTTTTTTTTAAAAAAATCTTACAAAAAGAAAGAGGATATTTTAAGTTAATAAGTATGTCACAAATATTCTATTTTTGGCTAATATATGAAGTCATGGCTGAAGGTCTGAACATCTAACTCTCCAACTTCTGAATTTTAGTTCATAAAAAGTGATCGTAATGTACATATTTAATGGAATATCATATCCACAGATTTAGTGTTTTGATGGTCAATCAAGATTTGAATTCGTATTCTCACTTAGATGCTTATATGGTTTTAACTAATGTCTATGTACATAGAGGTGAATACAAAAAGCTATTAACAGCAATCCAATCAGCTCTAGCAACGTACAATATCAAAGTAGGCATGAAATATTTTACCTCTGTTAGCTAACAAGCCTACAAAACATATTAAATTTGGTAGCTTTCCTTTCTTATATTTGATGTTGTAAAGTTTCTGAGGGAGCTTTCCTTAAGTTCCTTTTGGTTCATCCTGAGCTTGAGTTACCATGTCTGAAAGTACGAACAATAACAATAAATTTTGAGTGCATGGTGATGATAGACGATATCATACCTTTGGGTAGTTTAATTAGAGAACATGAAATTGTAGTTGTCCGAGGTGTGTATATTCATCCTACCAGTTTGTGCATCTCTTTAACTTTCATTACTTACACATCACTGAAATGTTAAATCACTATGCATGAGAGTAACAAGCCGCAGATTGTGGTTTAAGGGGTATAAAAGAAAAACAGTATTTTCTGGATAAAATCAAAGAAAGTTATTGTTCCTCTCAGCCAGATTTATAACTTATCATTTTCATGTATTTCTTTTCTTCAATCAAGTGCTTACCTCACGCCCCGACTATAGAAAATTGAAGTAAGAGTCTTTTCCAAAACTATGTTTTTTTTTTCAAATGGGAAAAGCAAACTATGCTTCATCTTTTTCTGTCTAGACAACCCTTTTGCTGATCTTGGAATATATTCAATTAATAATGTATGTAACTATTATTTTTAAAGAGTTTGGCATGGTTCGTGCTCCATTAGAAATTTAGTGTAATAAAAAAACTACTTCTTGATTGTGAAAGTATAATCGTGGTTTAAATAATATAGTGGGATGTGATTGCCCATAAGTAAAACAAATAATGAGCCAAAAAGTCTAGCGTAACTTTATTAAGTACGAGCTGCTGAGTTATTATGTGATGTGTGAATCTGATTTACTTTGACTTAAAAAAAGTATGGTATCTCATTTGTGTAAATTATACTATGATATAACAGAAACAAACTATCTCCTTTTATTAGTGTAGATTAAGGGTTAAAACACAAACTTTACAAAACGTTAAAATAAACTGTGTAAGAGAAAATTGTTAGTACACAGATTCGTAGGACAGTGTGTGATAAGACTACAAATGTAAATTCAATTTCATAAATTACAATATATTGATTATTGTCGTTTGTCGTTGTATATATAGAGATATCGGCTTATAGAGCTCAAAACCTTACTCCCGTACGGGTAACTAAATGAGTCAGCGGCTCGATAACCAAATGGGTCAACGACAAAGAAAACCAAAATTAAGTTTTTCTTACATATGTTC
The DNA here is from genome assembly GCF_000478725.1 of Eutrema salsugineum. Taxonomy (NCBI): domain Eukaryota; kingdom Viridiplantae; phylum Streptophyta; class Magnoliopsida; order Brassicales; family Brassicaceae; genus Eutrema; species Eutrema salsugineum. Next base: position 7,138,575 of record NW_006256901.1, on the reverse strand, counting down.
GGTAGAGATTATGTTTTTAAAATACAAATAGACATTTAATAAATTTAAAAAATCTTATTCGAATACATATTACCATCCAAAATAAGTATTTAAAAATTATTAAATTTAAAGTTATTTTTTTTATCAAAATAATCTGCGCGTAGCGCGGATCAATTACTAGTCCAATTAAAATTAAGAAAAATAACACATATATAGTTTTTAATATAACACATAAACAAATCGTTCTGGAGACGACATATATGATTTTTGACTTCGTAAATAATAGTATAGATTACTCTGAAGATGATACATATAATTTTTGACTTCGTAAATAATAGTATAAATTTCTCTAAGGAGTGATTCTGGTTATTCTTCATCTCTCATTCAAACGACCGAATGAGTCTGATACTGTATTTAGAGATGACAAGGCCCATTAATAACAAACTTCAAGTCCAATTTGTTTTCGGCCCTTTCTCTTTTTATCAGACAATCAGACAAACAAAAAAAACTCGGTTCCTTAAACCCTAGTCTCGTCATCGCCGACCATCGTAGACCATCGTAGACCATCGCACCAGTGTCAATGGCGAAATCCTTATCCCGCTCTACCGCCTCACGCATCGCTAATCGTTTCTTCTCAACCTCCAGAGCTGCCTCTCCTTCTCCGCTTCCTTCTAACCATATCTCCCGTCGATCCTCACCGACGCTGTTCCACGCCGTCGGATTCATCCCCACTTCGAGCCGTCTCACTACGATCCGGACCAGGATGGATAGATCCGGTGGATCGTACTCGCCGATCAAATCCGGATCAAATTTCAGCGACCGACCACCTACTGAAATGGCGCCGCTATTCCCCGGTTGCGACTACGAGCATTGGCTTATCGTCATGGACAAGCCCGGCGGCGAAAACGCTAATCGCCAGCAAATGATCGATTGCTATGTTCAAACCCTAGCCAAAATCGTCGGCAGGTAATGTTTTTTCTTCTTCCCCATTTTCTACAATCTTCTTCGGCCTTAGTTCACTATAACATTTGCACAGTGACTGTTATTTTGTTTATCAGTGAGGAAGAAGCTAAGACGAAGATCTACAATGTTTCTTGCGAGAGGTATTTTGGTTTTGGCTGTGAGATCGATGAGGAAACATCAAACAAACTTGAAGGTAATCTCTCTTTTTCGAACACACAAGTTAGATCTCTTTAGATGATTTGATTGTAAATTGATGTTTTCTTGGTTCTTGTGTGTTTTTAGGAATCCCTGGTGTTCTGTTCGTGCTTCCAGACTCTTATGTTGACGCAGAGTACAAAGATTACGGAGGTTAGTCTAGCAAACTGTTCTGCATTTTTCAAAAGTTATGTATCAATATTGATCATTTCTTTGATGTCTTGTGTCATAAATCAATCCATTCCTATTTTATCGAATTTAGGAGTTCAATGAGTTGATCAGAACGAAGTGAAAAAAACATAACTCGTAAAAATCATTTTCTGTAATGATGCATTGTTCATGGGGAAATTGATCGTTTAGTTCCCCAAGTATTTCTCAACTATCGAGAGCGCAAATTTGATCCTCGAGTTTGCATTGACATTGCAAATGAAATAACCAATTTTTCAACTTATACTCTTTTTGAGAACAATATATCTAATTTGATTGGTCCATGACTTCATGTGTAAGAATGATTGAAGTTAGTAAGTGATTATCTGGCTAATGTAGATCGAACTTGTTTTTTGCGCTGATTCTAATTAGCTAATCAAGTCTTTGGTGATTGTTTTTTGCTATTGCAGCTGAGTTGTTTGTGAACGGGGAAGTAGTTCCGCGGCCACCGGAGAGGCAGAGGAGGATTACGGAGTTAACAACTCAAAGAACCTCGGATAGACCAAAGTATCATGACAAAACCAGATATGTCCGACGGAGAGAGAACATGCGTTGACTCTAATTCTTGGAGTCTATTCTAAACATCGCTCCTATCCCTTTGAACTTTGATCTTAATTGCCTCTCTTTTTGATTTATTTTATTTTCTCCACTCTGTATGTAAATGGTGATCCGTGATCATAATGATGATGATGATGGTATTATGGATGAGGTTGGTTCTTCTTATGCGCTTGAATGATTTAATTTCTAGGCTGCTAGCAGGTATCGAATTTACAATACTTTATCAATCGCATTATGTTGGTGCGGATTAATCAGTAAAACAACTTTTTTTCATTTATAAGTTAAATAACTTATTATAGACAGTGATTGTAACGTCATGATAGAAGATTTTGATCATTTTTTTTTTCTTCTTGGGATGGTCACATATGTAATATCAATATGTTCCCCAAGAAGTTTGAGGAATGTCACATCATTTACACACGGGTTACAATGGAATGGGATTAAAAACACTTTTAGTACTTGGTTTCACGTTGGTCCACCCTCCATCAGAACTTAGCTCGGGCCCTCAGTTCCTTTGGCTCTGCTGGGCTCTATGGACAGCTAGAAACCTTCACCTATTCGAGAACAGAGTTTTCATCCTTGTAGAAACGGTAACTAAGGCTATCACTGAAACCAAGGAATGGTAGGAAGCTCAACTCACCGTGCAACAAAAGAAACCTGTCGAACTGACCACTTGCAATACTGATATCGCGTGGTCAGAAGAATCAAAGAGGGTCGGTTTGGGATGGATCTTCTACAATAATGATGGGACTGAAATATGTAGAAACCATGTTGCAGAAGAATTTGTTTTATCACCCCTAATGGCTGAGGCGTTGGCTTTACAATCTGCGTTGACTCACGCCTTAGAGATGGGATTCACAAAGTTTGCCTTCAAGTCGGATGCTCAGGACTTAGTTCGAGCTATCAACAATCGGGATCAGATAAAGGAGTTCTACGGACTCTTTTTCAACATCCTCTATCTTGCTTCTCAATTTTATGTTATCTCCTTTTGTTTTACTCTGCGTCTAGCTAATGTGTCAGCTGATGCTCTGGCAAAGCAAGCTCTTCGTGAGCTTGATGCCTCTATCTCTGCTTTGTAACATTTAAACTTTATTTAAATGAAATTGTTGACCAAAAAAGTACTAAATGCTTCCAAACACTACTAAATTTTTTTAAAAAATTTGTTTGGAAAAGTTTTAAAATTATCATAATTAATTGTAATATTATTTAAAAAAAAAATATTTTATATATAAATTTAATTACGAAAATTAGATATTAGTTTAGATAACTAAAAAAATTCTTAAAATTCAAAAACAAATTTATAATTAATTTTAATTCTAAAAATATATATTAATTTAAATTACTTTTGACTTTCTTAAATATAGTTTAGATTTAATTTAATATTTTAAATTTAAATAATATTTTTCAGAATAATATATGTGATTAATAAATACGTTATTGTATTTTTAAATTATATTCAATCAGATTAAAATTTTACATATTGAAAACTGATAAATATTAATATTATATAGTAATTTTACATATTGAAAACTAATAAATATTAATATTCTATGGTAAAATAGTAAAAAATTTATGTACATTTTCCAAAAAATATATTGACCGATATAATTGTACTCCGCTTCATGGTAACAATAGGTATATCATAATATATAGAAAACTTACATGATCATTGTGATTAAAGTTTATACTCTATTTAGTAGAATTCATTGGTCAAAAATAATATGCTATATTATAAGTATAAAACAACACAAAACCATATGGTACTCATTATAATAACAACAAAATGTGGAAAATAGACAAATTACGGCAATAATTATTAAAAAGTTGTCAAAGTAGATTAATAATGTTCATAAATAAAGATAGTAACGATAACTTCCATAAAATACTAAAAATCTAGCATAAATATTAAAGGATTCAAGATTATCCCTAAATATAGAGGAATTGTAACAGAGATAGTTGAGTTCATGAGATAAAATGAAATAAGAGTTGGTGGAGGATTTCACAGCCAGCTTGGATCTCCATGGATTTTAGTAAATGGTAACCTGTATGATTGTACGAAAAATAAGATTCACAGAAAATAAACAGTAAAATGAATATAGGTTTACTGAAATTAGTGTTATATCAATCTAGAAAATCGGAAACTTCTTTAATATGTGGATTAAAAAGTTTATGAGATTGGTCACCAGCATTTCTGATGAAGCTTTCCCTCTAACTCTTACAACACTTTGAAAGCTCGCAAGATTGGTCCACTTGAAGTCCTTAAGAAGATAAATAACAATGCGTACATGCTATGTCTTCCACCACACATGAACACCGCAGATGTCTTCAATGTCAAGCACCTGTTTCCTTACGTACCTGATGATGAAGCTGAAAATTTGGGGATGATTTTTCCCTTACCCGGGGCGACCTGATGTAGTGTCATATCATTATGGGCTGAAGTCTTTATTTGGTTTTAAACTTTAGGTTTGTCGTTGGGCTTTTAATTACTTACGTATTTCCTTTTCATCGATTAATTCACCATCATAGCTTTAGGGTTTTATTACACGACATATAAGTACTCTAGCTTCAGCTCTATTATTCATTGGTTTTTGAGTTATAAAGAAAGAGAAGTTCTTCTCAACTTCTTGTGTAAAGCAGAGCTTTGCTTCTAGATTTACTACAAGAGCTATCGATAAGAAACTAAGAGCTTGCGAACTCTTGTTTTTTGTCCTTTACGCTTTTAGGTGCTGCAACAAAAAGTAATAAAAATAGTAAAGAAAAGAGATGAAGTTGCGGAAACATTATATATAAAAGAATGGTGATAAAGTTATTGTTACCTATAACTAGAAAAATAAAATGTACATATCAATTTTATCCAGGGAAATAATAATTGTAGATGTGATAATGTGATGAGCTGTGTTTTTAAAACCGAACCGGAAAATCTCTTGGGTCATGGATTAATATGATTTGCCTAGGTTCATTCGGGTTTGATAATAATATTTTACAACTTTTAATTAATTAAATATTAAATAAATTTCTTTAATAATTATATTGTTTGGAAAAATTTATTAAAGAACAATCAACGTAAAAACTTAAAAAAAAAAAGAAATTAAGCATTTTTTAATTGAACCCGATTTTATATGGATTGTTGGTTTTGGTCAGTTTTCGGTTTTTTGGCAGTTCAATCCGGTTTTAAAACCGGTATATCCTTCTATGGATTTTGGTACTAATCCAACCTGGCTAAACTTTTGGTTTGCCAGAACCTGAGTCCGTAGGACCTGAGACGCGTGATGTGTAGCGCCTGAAGGCTGGAGCCTGAGTCCACAGGACCTGAGATGCGTGGTATTTCAAGATTGGAGCCTGGGTCCGTAAGAAATAAGGCGCGAAGCTCTCTAATGCTATAGCCTGGCCATTAGAACAATCTGCAAAGGGGGATTCGTCTGTCAAGTGTAGCGCTGTTCCAAGACTGATCCACAAGTAGATTGTCAGCCCAGAGTATTGAGTAACGAGCTGAGGAGTTTGAGCAGATCGCCATTTGTATAATGAATGAGCTGACCCTTACTTTTGTTTCATCCGACTCCGTAGATTCTCGCATTGGGAGGGAGCCTTTGGAAGTTACCGCAGCCAGCATCAGAGTTTCCAGTCCCTCCTGTTCTAACCTTGGTATTCTTAGAGTTGTAACTAGGTCTCTAAGAAGGTTGTCGATCTGACTCTTCCCGACTAGTTTTTCTGTTCTCTAACTGTGATGATCTGTGTTTTTCCATATCTTTATTTATTTATTTGAAGTTGGTTCCTGAAATGGTGAACTGGGATATTGAAGAAATGCCTTTAGTTTGTTATCATGATGAGGCAATTTATTGAGATTGAGGAATGTGCATATTGTTAGGCTTTGCTGGGTTTATCTTAGTGTTAGGATAAAACACGTTTAAAAAAATCACCTGCTAAGTTATAGGTCTATTATTATCTTTGAGACGTCTAAGACCAGCGTTTCGAGAGATGTGGGCCTAAAAAAAACAGATATTGGGTTTAAGGTGTTTAGTTCGGTGTATAGGGATAACAATATAGTCTCAACTAATGTTCCTGTTTCGAAAGTAAACTTTGGTGAGATCTGAGTATATCCGATCTTGAATTTATATACGGCACTTTTATCCATGGAGGATGTTGTTGACCCCAAGTCCTTATAGGAAGAGTGGTAAAAAAGGTTTAGTGGATTTTTCTGAATCCGTCTATTGTGGCCATAAACGGGACGAGGTGAAAGAGCTTGAACGGAGTCGAGGAAAAAACTAAACGAATTTGAAAAGAGTTGTAGCAATAAATTGAGGAAAGCTCACACTGGCTTTTTTTTTTGTTTAAAACACGTTTTTTAAAAAACATAAATGAGTCAGACTGTGAAGAAATTGGAAGTATAAGTATATAAGTACCCACGAGAGGGGACAGCTGAACCTATCCGAAGATAGGTTGCCTACGTAGAAAGGTTTCACTAGGACAAGAGGACTTTCTAAATAGTTCTTCAATTCCTGAAATGCCTTTTCCCTTTGGTCGTCCCATTCAGACTTCTTGTTTCCTCTTAGGGTGTCAGAGAAAGGCAGACACTTATCGAAGGAGATGTTATTCATGTGGAGCTGTTTGAAGCAATCTCATAGGTGTGCTACGTGATCCTTTTCTTCGAGTGATTTCACTAACATGTCACCTATGTAGACCTCTATGGTTTTTCCGAGCTGTTCCGTGAACATCTTGTTTAATAGCCTTTGGTAGATAGCTACGGCGTTTTTGAGTCACCTTGTATTAGTATATTCTTCAATCTGTTATGAATGTCATCTTCTATCTGTCGTCGAGATTCATCAGGATCTGATTATATCAAGAGAAAACATCCATGAAAGAGAGCAATTTGTTTACTTTTAGTGTTTCTACTAGGCGATCAATGTGTGGTAGAGTAAAACTATCTTTTGGGCACGCTTTGTTGAGATCTGTAAAAATTAATGCACACTCGCCACTTTACATTTTTATTCACCACCGAGGGGATTTGCAAGCCAGTCAGGATATTTTGCCTTGGCTATCGGTCAAACTTTTAGTAATCTCTCCTCTTCGTCGTTCACTGCTTTGGCTTGTTCTTCTCCCAGCTTTCTTCTTTTTTGCTTCACTGACTTGAAGGTCAGGTCTACATTCAGCTCATGACATGTTACACTTATGCTAATGCCCAGCATATCCTCTGTAGTCCAGGCCAAAGTATGTATGTTTTCTTTGAGGAAAGAAACTAGCTCGTCTTTGATCACTTCCTCCCACTTAGCTTTGATCTCTACGCACCGCTCCTGATGTCCCTCGTTATGCATACTGAGATTACGAGATCGCTTGTTGGTTTGCTCTGTTTCCCGTGAGCCTCCACAATTTGTAATTGCTATAAGAGTTTACAGAGCTTGTTTGCAGATTCTTGGTTTATCTTCCGCTTCTTGCGGTTGGTGTTGGCTCTTAACTCGGTAACATGATTTCTTAGTTTTTGCTCGGCCAAGAAACACATGCCAGTTTCTTTTTGGTTTCTCCAGATCGTATTCATCCCACTGGGAGTCAGGAATTTGATGAAGAGATGGTATGTTGATGGCACAGCTTGCATAGAATTTATCCATGAGGTCCCCATGATTACGTTGTATATCTCGGGTGATCTGCAACTGAAAATTTCACAATCTTCGTCACTCTTCCTGCTTGGACAGGGAGCCTGATAGTGCCCATAGTCATTGTTGTTTCCCTAGAAAATCCGGTTAGCGACTTTGGAGTGGGGGTCATTTCGGCTAGATAAATCCCCATCCTTTTGAGGGTTTTTTTATAAAAATGACATCAACTGAATTTCCCGTATCGATCAACACTCTTCCCACGTCATAATTCTTGATAGTTAGCTCGATAACAAGTGGATCATTCTGAGGTATGTCAATTCCCGTAGTTTCATTTTCACTGAACGAGATGACAGTGTTCGGGTACGACTCTTCGCTGGTATGCTTTTATTGATGACACCATGTCTTGACAGTACTGCAATTTTCCCATTATCATATTTATCCTTCTCCATGGTTCGTGTCGAGGTTCGTTGTCACCTCTTCTTTCCTTTTTCAGAATATTGCTTTGATGGGCTGCTCCATCTTGGTTCGGCGGATTGGGTTGTGCAGCTTGATCCTTGGCTCATCAGGTTCGAGATCTTTCAGATTTACTGTGTCACCAAGATTTCCTGCTGCTAGTTTGGTTGTGAGTTTCACGCCTAGGATTCGACAGTTTGCTGTTAGGTGACGACCGCAGTACTTTTTTGTCAAAAGTGCTTAGGTCTCTCGAGGAATATATCATTGTTTTGGTGCCCTTCTTGAGATGGCGCATTGTTATAGAGCTCTGGATCGCTGCTTTAGTTGCTTGATATTGTTCGTTCAGAATCTTCATCTTTTCTTCGTTGATTACAAATTTGAAGACCGATGCAAGCATCTTGGATTGTTTGCGGCATGTTTAGCACCATCTTTCTTTGGAAATCAGCCTTATACTATAGAAATCTTCTTAACGCCTCGAGGGTGGCTTTGTGGCTTACACCTTCTACCTTAAATACAGCTGTTTTGTATCGTCTCATATAATCTCACAGGGGCTCAATCTGTCTTTGAGAAAAAGTCCATTGGCGTCCTTTTCCTTCTCACTTGGTTTGTGGCACATTTGGAGAAGGCTCATCCCATCGCGATGCGCTAGACAGTTATATGTGCATTTGGATTGGTAGTTCCATCATAGAACGAGATTCTCACCCTTCCGAGATCGGAGAATCTGGCCTTTGTATTTTTTTCCGTGAAATGGGTGATAACCGTATTTGTACCCAATTTCACTGTTGATTTCAAATGCTTTTTCAAAGGTTTTAATTAGTTTTAAGAGTTCTTATTATAGTTTTTTTTTTATAAATTTGTAGTTTCAAGACTCTTTTCAGGAAACATAGGGAAAAACATGATAAAATAGAGGAAATCCACATTTTAAGCTCAAAGTTAAACCATCAGAAGTTCAGTCTCAAATGAAGACCTTCTGACCATCTGATTCAGCTCAAATTTGGAGACATTCAAGAGGACTCAGCTGAATTTCCATAGCACTTTACTTCAGAAAAAACCAACGATACAATCAAAAGATACATGAAGATCAAGTTGTCCTGTCAACCAGCCCAAAACTTCCGCTGACCCGTGGTAAAATACCTTTTGGCCACGCCCCACACCCGCGGTAAACCATCATTCCACCTGTCCCGGAGGACTCTCACTGTGGTGTATCATAACTCGGCCCCTAAGCCCAACATCAAGCCCATTTCAGCATTTATCTTCTGAAAAGCCCTAAAGAAGATCTAGAAGACCTTACGACCTATAAATACATTTCTTAGCAGTTCTATTCGGGTGTGTGCTCCTGTAATGAGTTTTTGAGTCACCAAACTTTGTTTCTTAGGGTTAGGCGAAGGAGGGAGAGATTCTTCTCTTGAACCTTTGATCTATCTCCTTTCTTTTAATCTATTTATCTTTTCTATATCAGTTTATGGATCTTTCATTATTGTTTATCTTTTCCTGCATCATGTTTGAGTAGTTTAGCTGTTGATTTTTAGGGATCCATCAAAGAGATCTACATGTTTGATTAGGATTTCTAGTTTTTCTCAACGATATTCTAGATCTCATCCCTTCAAAGTTGAATTTAATGCATGAGGTTAGAGTCGTGAACTAATCTCTGAACATAGGATTGATCAGAGCCACGAGAATGATGTATCAGATCTTCGTATATAGCTTCAGAAGAACATAGTCAATGTAGGAGACGAAAGCTACCTATAGAGAAGATGTGAGCAAAAATTAATTCAGTTCAGTTAATGCATGATCTTACTCATGGCAAGAGACAATAGCTACTTGTCAATTTTAAGTGATTAGTTGGTTAAGGTGACGAGATTTGGTTAGCTATATAAGTGCTTATTCTAGTTCGATGCAGATACTAGGATAGATTAAGACATACTACCTTAGACTAGTCGGAACATACTTAGATATCGATTAGGATAAACATGAGAAGTCTGCGTCGACCCCTATGAATTTAGACCCTAGTTTGAATCGTGCATTCCTTAGTTTTTCCTTAGAAGCTCAATCTTTTTGAATTTTCGTCCCTTATCAATTTAGGTTTAGCATTTTTCTTAGTTTTATTTTATCTTTTCTTTTCCCGTAAAAACCAAAACTTACAAAAAACCCCCTGAGTTTATTATTTCGCTTACTTATCTCAGTTTGAATTTTTTGCAGATTAGACAACCTACATGTGGATCGACACCCTAAGTACTATTGCACGACTCTGCACTTGCAGGATACTAGGGTTTTAAAAATTTAGAACTTAATTTGCGACCCGCTAACCCTAGCACGCATCAATGGGTCCTTAGCGTTTCTTCCAGGATACAGTCTATCTCCAAGGCATCCGTGGTTGTGTTGTGTACACGAGATCGTTTGGATTTCATTTCAGCAACAGTCAAAGCTACAGAAGCTGGAGTTTGTTTCGCTCGTCTGCTTGGGCTCGAGAGCTCTGATAACACCGTATTTTGACCACTTTTACGAATGGTTTTTAATGCTTTTCAAACTATTTTTTAATTTCTTTAAGTCTTTTTACTATGGCTTTATAGTATTTTCAGTCTCAAAACTCTTTTCAGGAAACTTAGAAAAAAGCTTTGCAAATTGGATAGAAAACCAGATTCTCAGCTCAGAGTCAAACAGTCAGAAGTTCGCCCTTCTCACCGTATGATCCAGCTTAAATTTGGAGATCTTAAAGATGGATCAGCTAGCTTTCCACCACACTTGACATGAGGAAAATCGAACGGTTCAATCAAAACTTACGCGAAGAGAAAGAGGTCCAATTAAGCAGCATGCCAGCCTTCTGGACCGGGGCCAGCATGTGGTTTACCACGGTCAGAGTGCTCCTGACCGTGGAGAATCAAGGTTCAGACCCCAGAAGCCCAATTTTATTCCCATTTGATTCCTTTCTTTGAGGAAGCCCTAAGTGGCATCAAGGCATGACTTGAAGACCTATAAATAATTGTTTTAAAAACCCTAAACCCTGTGTTAAAGTTATTCTAGGTTATGCTAAGTGTTTTAGTTTTCTTGTCTTAGAACTTTAGCTTTGTTTTTAGGTTTAGAGAGATAAAGATCCATCTCTTGAACCCTTTTTATTTCTTTTTCAATATCAATTTCTTCACAGCCTTTTTACATATTGTTTTTTCTTTCATCAATCATGTATGAGTAATTTACCTGTTGGGTTTTAGGCAATTTTTGATAGGGATCTATATGTTCGATGATGATTGCATGAACTATTAAGCTGAATCCTAGAGCTTTTTCTTTTAAACTTATTTTTAATGCATGAGAGTAGTGTCATGAACTATAATTTGATTTAGGTACTTAGTGTTGCAAGAGTTTTCAATATTTGCCAGATTTAGTTTGAGAAGAGCAATTCTTCCATAGGAGTCGGAAGCTACCTATGGGTTAGTTGTGAATGTTGATGAGTCTAGTGCAAGATTTTGTACACTTCTGGCTGGGGCAAGAGTCGGAAGCTACTGGTCAGGGTCATTGGTGGCAGTTGGTTATGATCACGAGTGTGACGTAGTCATACACCCGTGCTCTATTTCTAATAGTTTTAGCTATGATCTTTTATATTACCTTTTAACAATGTTTTGAATCGTTCATACCCCAGAGATATTCCCTAACAGCCTAGCTCCTCTTTTAAATAGTTTTGCACCGATTTTTCTCAAGCTTTGTACATTAGGTTTTTTTAGCTTTCCAATTGATTTTCTTATGCAAACTTTATTTTTCCTGTTTGTTTAGATTTTATGTTTTTGTAACACCCAAAACCCCAATAAAAACCGATTAGTTTCTAGACTTATTACTTTAATATCTTTCTAAATATTTTGTAGAAAAGATCCTCTTTCCCTATGGATTCAATCCCTAAGTACTACAATTGATTAGACTGTGCACTTGCACTTTTCATTGTTTCAATTAGGGTAAAACTTGTTCCCCACACCACACCACCCCGCACCAAGCTCCTATGCTGCTTGAAGATCTGGTATTTGTTTGCCTGCCTTAACTCCTCTGTCATACTATGCCTGTTGGAGCTAATGGAGGTTTTTCTCCTCTTCGACAAGAAACCTTTCGTGATCCAAGCCAGAACGTCTGTCACTTAGTACTACATCTAGGGCTGATCACCAGCTCGTTTTTCGTAATAGGTCTTGTCGATCGGTTCTGAGACAGGTTATTGTCTACTTTACCGTGGGTCTCCTTGTTGATAACGATATTCTCGTCATGTGTTGGTGCTCCATCTCATGTTGTATTAAATAATGGTTTAAATATATCTCAATAAAATGGATCCGATTATCTAAACATTAAAATAAGATATACATACAACTCTGGTATTTAATGATCTCATTTTCACTAGCAAATGCAAACTAATAAAGGTACTAGTAAACTAGTTGAACTTCACTTTTTTTGGTTCATTGATTGTCTAATCACTGATTACACGTCTTATTGAAAAATCCATTTGTAATAGGATTGTGTCATTACTCATTAGGGTACAGATGTGCTCACAAGTTTGAGGGTCTCTTCTTTTAGTTGTTTGAAGTTAGACCACTATAGAATTGTTCCAACTCTTAATGTCTTATGCTCTTTTATGGTCGTTATTTGTAATATGAAAATCATAAGATAATGATGAGACGATGAACCATTCACTGCTCCCATTAATTATTTCTTTACAATAGAAACTCATTTTTCTGTACCTAGTCTATATCATTGTAAGGAAGCTATACAAATCTTTCATGGAAATTCTTTGTTTGCCAAACTTCTGACAACCTGAATTTATCCAAAAATATACTTTTGTTCTAAAATGCACTCTAAAACTCCAAATTTCGTGAAAAATCTTTTAAAACTCCAAAACACGGAAAACACTTATAAAATCTTTAAAAGTGAGTGAAAACACCTGCATAAGATATTGAAAGTGATCCATAAAAGTGGACAAAATCAGGTGTTATCAACTCTCTCAGACTTAAACTTTTATTTATTCTCAAACTAAACCAAAGATCTAAATCTAGAAAAGAGGTTTGAAAATCGCAGGAACTAACAAAATCTCAGAGACCATGCTTCCAAACTAAAGTCAATCATTAGGCTCAGATCAGGTATAGTCTAGAAAATTCTCACCAAAATACAGGCATAACTAGTCCGTTGATCCGTCATGCAAAAGTCTAGACACTTAAACCTATCTTCCAATCAACTAGCTCTTAACATCCATTAAACGTTCAAGTGGTTCTCATCAAAGGGAATTTATGAAGGCAATCAAGGCTAGGCATTCAAAATGGCTCTTTTAGGGGTGAGTTTCTTAGTGTTTACGATTACCATTTCTGGAGGGACAAGATATTATGCAAAACAGCAAGAGAGGATGGACCTGTTGATGTCCACAATTTCCAGTCACATTTTTCTTGCTTCAAGATTTCTGATTTCCTTTATTCTGATTCTCCTTATAACTCCCCTAGACTTGGATTTTTGTCCAGGTTATGAAATCAATACTCACAGATGAATACTTGTACCTTTGCTCCAAATAATTTCGGCCATCCTAAACTCTTTCAGGCTTTTTGGTTTCCTTTCATTTCACTATTTTATATTTTTTTTTGCAGAAGGGGAAACCGCCTTTTGATGTAGAGTCTTAGGAGACACGAAATTTACCTTTATGATTGAACTTTTTAAGGCACTATTGAGCTTTGATTAGATTCTTGATGCTCCACTTTCCCAAATTCCTTCAGTCTTTCTCTTTAGTGACTGAAAACTATATTGTTCCTCCCTCTCCGGCATTTTTGCACATATCTGTCGATATAAGCTAGAGAGAAAATGCATGAAGTTCGAAATGATCGTTTGGGTAAAGGGTATTGTACCAGCTAAAAATAAACTGGCCATTTAGGAGAACAAAGAGTGGTAAAATATGGTAAAGATGTCGTAGATGTATATCATGATGACTTCCTAAAACCATTTATGAGAAAATTAAATGTTAAGATTAAGTTCAAGTAGAATGAGCTAGTATATCCTGTCAGAAAAGATCTCCATAAATAGAAGTCCTCTGGTGGGAGTTCGTAGTGCAAGTACTCTAGCTACCGCCTAGTCTAGTACTACCCACAAAAGAGTTATTATGTAAGGTCTAGAAGCACATGGGCCTTACTCATCATAGTTTTCTGTAAAAAATTCCTAGAAAACACTCAAGGTCTTTTATAAACATAGAAAAAATTAAAATTTTGCAGAAAAAATATAAGAAACAAAGAAAATAGATTAGTACGGATAAAAATCCTCCCCATATTTAAATCACACTATCCCTAGTGTGAAAAAGTTGGTGAGAAGATGGTCAATAAAAGGAAAAGAGTCTAAAATAAAAGAAAATGGTGATAGAACCGTGGGTTATGAGGTGATGGGTAAGCGCTTATGTCTCATGGCTGTTGTCTGTCTCTGTGGCAGAGGAGTCATCATCAAACCTGTGGTTCTTCTTCAGGAACTTCTTCATGCGCCTGTTGATCCTCTCCTGCTGGTCAAGCTTCTTCTTCAAAGCTTCAAAGTCTGCATCGTTCCTGGTGGATGCTCTGGTGTGGGGGGAACTAGCTCGGGATGATGATGGTGCAGGCTGAAGTCTCCTCCTGTTTGCAGCTACCTCGCTCTTAGCTTTTGTAGCCAGAAATTGCTTCATTGGCAAAGGAAGAAGTTGCACAGATGGTAAGAAATCGCGAGTCTCTGGTCTCCATCCTGGGTCTGCTCCATCTCGGATTCGGGGCACTGAATATGATGGTAGGAGAACCATGTACTCGATAGTACTAGTGCAGAACTTGTAAGCAAATACAATGGAATCCATCTTGGCCCTAGAAATAGTCCTGTCTCTGGAGAACTGAGAGAGATCGAACCAATCTTTCCTAAGAGGTGTCTCGGCTGAAAAATCAACTCCTGCTGCTACCATAAGCGAAGTGATGATGCTTCCAAAAGCTAGTGAGAAGTCCTGACACTCAGATGTAAGCATCTCGTGCTTAACCTTCACTAGGTTCCTTGCAATGATGCAATCAAAGCAAGGGAACCTTGGATGATCTGCGAAAGGTAGCTGAAGTGTCACCAGCACGGGCTTGAGCACATTCACCTGGTTGGCTCTGGAAATACACAGTGTGTGCCAGAAATTTGTGCACATATCGAACAGCAGGGTGAGAGAGAAGTGAAGCTTTAGATCTTCATTTGTCATAAACTCTATGACCCATCAATCTCCATACATCCTTATCTGGATCTTTCTCCAAAGCAATTTCATCACAATATGGCAGCTTCAAAGCTTCACACATCTCTAAAATGGTAAGAGAATAGAGATGACCTCCAACAGAGAAGGAGAGTGTGCCATCTAGAGCTCTAGGAGTAGCTCTTTTCTTATAGCACAAGGTCACTGATGCAAGAAACTCTCTGGTGTGGCCTTCATAGGTTGGAAAACTCTGCTCCCTAAATGATTTCATTCCAAGCATCTCAAGAGTAGAGTAATCGATTGCTGGAGTTGGCTTGATCTTCAGCTTCTCAAGCTGCTCCAACTAGTTGATATCTGGATCAATGGCTTTACCAACAAACTTCGCATTCGGTCTAGAAGAAGACTTAGCTCTCCTAGGTACAGATTTTGGAGTGGGGGCTCTTATAATCTCTCTTGAAAAGATTATTCTCTGCACAGATATCAAAGTGGAGAATGTTGTTCGCATCTTATGTATCATATGTCTCTTGGGAATGTGGGTTCTTCGCATGAGGGCTCTTCTTAGTTCGAATAAGGTGAGCTCGGGAGAGTTCCATGGCTTGCAAAACAAAATTCTCGAGACAGAGAATAAGTGAAACTGCTTTTGAATCAATTTTATGAGCAAGATGTTCATACAGCTATCACAAACACATTCACATGACAAACAATCTGTAGTTGCATCAAACATTGAAAAATCTGGGAGTTCCTGGTCAAATTCGATATAGTGATGTTCAACATATGAAATTTCCAAAGCAAGATGATGTAAATGCTCATTCATTTGCCATTTAATCATATTATTGATGTCGTGGGTGTCAAGTTTTACCCTAAATGAAATCAATAGCCGCAAGTGCTCAGCTGATCGATTGTAGTACTTAGGGATCGAATCCACAGGGAAGGAGGTTATTTTTTTGCAAAAGCCTTCGAAAGAAATATGAAGTAAGGAAGTATAGAACCAGGCGATTTTTTAGGGATTTTGGTTGTGTCTTTAAAACGTAAAAACTAATCTTAACGAGAAAATGCGGGAATTAAAATGACATAATAACTAAACCTAATTAAATCGACTAAAAACCTGAAAACGGCTAGACCTAAATTGCTTGAATGAAATCGGCTGGAATGAAGAAAAATAACCTAATAACTAAAACTTTTATTGAAATCGGCAAAAACTTATAAAAACGAGAGGCGGGGTTTTCAGAGAAATTCTCTCCGGGGGATGAACGATTCAAAACATTGCTAAAATGTGAATTAAAAGATCCTAGCTAAAACTTTAGAACTCAAGTCACGAACGTACGAATATGCCACTGTCGTGATCGTAACCAACTATATCTCGCAATCTTGACCAGTAGGTTTCCACTCTGGCCCTGGAAGGGAAAAGATGCAAGCATGCTTAAACCTCGTCAACATTCACAGTTCGCCCATATGTAGCTTTCCTCTCCTATGGTTGATCTTCTCTTCTCAAACTAGATCTGGCCCCGGAAAAATACTTTCACAACACCAAGGACCGAGATCAGATTGTAGTTCATGACGCTTCTCCCATGCATTAAAAATAAGTTTAGAAGAAAAAATTATAGGATTCAGCTTCAATAACTAATGGAATCCTTGTCGAACATATATAGCCCCCATAAAAAATCCCTTAAACCAAACAATAAAAAACTCAGACATGATTGAAGAAAGCAAAAACATTGTATTGAAAGGATGAATAGAAATCGAAATTGAAAAAGAAACAAAGAGAGTTCAAGAGATAGATCTCTATCTCCCTAAACTTAAAAGAAAAAAAAGTATTGAAAAACCTAATATAGTATTCCTAAGCATAAAAGAGCATACAACTTAGGGTTCCTAAAACATGTATTTATAGTGTTCAAGTCTTTTATGGGCGTCACTTAGGGTTTCTCCAAATGAGGGAATCATTTTGGACTTGAAAATGGGCTTCAAGGTCAGACAGACCATTCTCCGTGGTCGGGAAGGACGGGACCGGTGCGAAATGGGTGTTGGCCGCGGGTAGGAATGCTTGCCGACTGGTTTACGGGACTTCTTGCTCTTCGCGTAACTTTTGATTGAACCGTTGGATTGCCATGTTGTAACGTGTGCTGGAAAGCTGGTAGTTCCATCTTTAAGGTCTCCAAATTTTAGCTGGATCAGACGGTGAGAAGGTCTTTACTTAAGGGTGAACTTCTGACGGTTTGACTCTGAGCTTAAATCTGGTATTCTATCCATTTTGTTAAGCTTTTTCCTAAGTTTCCTGAAAAGAGTCTTGAAACTATAATTACTAGAAAAACATAATAAGAACACTTGAAAGCAATAAAAAACATAGAAAACGTATTTTAAAACGATCCATAAAAGTGGTCAAAATACGGTTGTATCAATTATCTATCAACAATAACCCAACAATCCAGATTTGATTATGCTGAATCAAACAGTTCTTCAAATTTCGATTTTCTCAAGTGTTCAAATCTTAGATTTTCAAAAATTTCAAATCTATATGGTCTAGGTGTTAAATCATGAAATTAAACTATCCAGAAATCTAGTTTTGAGCTCAAAGACAATCTCCAATCATCATAAGGTGAATTTCTACTCATTCTAAAAAAACCCTAAATTTGAGTTCATAAGAATAAATGAGAAATTTGGATCCATACCTTGATGAAAGTGTGATGTGATGATAGATTCGGAATCTCCTTTGAAAAAGAGTGAGACAGGTTTGGAAATTTGAAAGGGATTTGTCAAGTTTGAAATCTGGTTTTTTTTCTCAAAATCTCCAAGCTTGTTGGAGAAAATGATGAAAAAGAGTATTTTGATCTTTGAAATCCTCTTTTTCTTTTAAAAAGGTGTTTTTTCCTAAAAAAAAATTATTTTAAAAGCTTTTAAGGACTTACCTTGGTGTGTTTAACACGGAATAGATGTATTGGGAACTTCCTGGTTTGATTCCAAAATAAATCGGGATTTGAAGTTCTGGTACGCGGAAAATCGGGAAAATAGTCCGGAAGCAGAACGGGGGCTGGCCGCAGGTTAAAGATGCACGGCCGCAGCAAACATGTGTTTTGTCGCGGGTGAGGGACACAGACCGTGGTGAATTGAGCTCCAGCTGCGGCTGAGGTGATCCCAGCCGCAGCAATGGTTCCGACTTCACCTGCTTCTTTCTGGTTTCTTCCTCTTATCTTTTTGTATTTTTCTGATTTTTTTAAAATATTTTTGCTTTTTCTGGGTTTTATGAAAGTCTGAAATGCATAAAAAAGAATAAAGATCAAATAAAAAAGAAAAAAAAGAAAAGAAAATCATACCAAATGGGTTGCCTCCCATCAAACACTTTTATTTAAAGTCTTTTAGCTAGACTCTTGGTAGGATTAAGGATTTAGAAGAAGAGGGAGGATCTCTTGGAATAAGAGTCCTTGTGGTCCTCTTGACCCTGAACTTTGGATCTCCTTCATCTTGAATCACAATTTCCTTTCCCTTCTTAAAGATTTTTTGATAACACCGGATTTTGACCATTTCTATGGATCATTTTAATATCTTGCAGGTGTTTTTACTCCATTTTTAAAGTTTTAAAAAATTTCTATGTTTTCGGATTTTAATAGACTTTTCAGGTAATTTGGGAGAAAGATGTGCAAATTAGAAAATAAAGACTCTTTTGGATAAATTCAGACCGTCATAACCCTAATAGAGAGACGAAGATCTTCTTACCGTCTGATCACCCCCCCCAAATGGACACTTAACAGACGACTCAACCAGCTTTCAAATGCACTTGGTTTGGAAACATTCCAATGGTTGGATCACAAGATATTTCATTCACCACGGCCAGAGCCACGCGACTGCGGCCAAGTACCCATTCCCCACGATCATGCTTCACGCGACCGCAGCCAGACATCTCCGACTTAAGAAGCCCATTTCTGAAGCCCAAGTCATTTTCCAGCCTTAATTCCGGAACCCTAGAGACCTTGGAGTATTGAAGACTATAAATACTTGTCATTTTGGTTCCTTCCTGACAGCGTGAGGAAATGATTCTGACAGCGGCAAATAGCTGAAAACTGGCTATTTTGAAGGTTTGAGCAAAAAGGCTTATCCATTCCAGAAAGAGTAGTAGCACAAACTCAACAGGGATGACAAGTAAAGTCAGAATGACAAGAAAAAGGCGGTCGACCACAAGCTGCCATTAGTCAAGAGGGACCGAAACTCAAGTAATTCATTTTTTTCATCTCAACTCCCCAGGTGACCACCTTAGCATTTGAAGTCTTGTCGAGGAAGGTCCCTGGCGGATACTTTAGAAAGGCAAACTAACAAAATTCATTAAGGTGGTGGTACTCGAAAAAGAGCAGCCCCGCTTACAGATTTGTTGAAAAGGGACCACAAGTGGCCCTGGTCTGAGACGTGCCAAGCAGTTTTCGTTACCAACCCAAGAGCAGAAGCAGGTGCAGCAACCAAG
Organism: Eutrema salsugineum; assembly: GCF_000478725.1. Classification (NCBI taxonomy): domain Eukaryota; kingdom Viridiplantae; phylum Streptophyta; class Magnoliopsida; order Brassicales; family Brassicaceae; genus Eutrema; species Eutrema salsugineum. The sequence goes on along the minus strand of NW_006256901.1, from coordinate 7,119,014 downwards.
GGAGCAGCAATGAATGGGTTCTAAAAATAGGATTGATATACTTTTACAGAAACCCGTTTTCCCTAGCCGTTTTATGGGATTTTTAGAGAGGATTCTCCAACTTTAAGTTCATCAACAGAGAAGCTTTCTTTCATCTCTTTTCTTTACTGTTTTTGATTGCTTTCATTAAAACCAATGATAATGTCGAACTCAGGCATGTCTGAGTAGATCTCGAGTTGGGCATAGAGTTCCCGAAAGGGGCTCTCATAATCGAATAAGACATCTAGGTTTTAGATCTGGGATTTTAACTATGTTCTCTGTTTATTCTTAATCTTAATGCATGTATGCTTGACTGATCAATTCGTATATGATGTAGATAGTTAGTGTTGCGAAAGTTTTCATTAAGTGTCCGACCTAGAATGAAACAGGCAATTTTTCCGTAGGAGTGGAAACCTACCTGTAGTGAAGTCATGAGTACTGACGAGTCCTGTACAAGCTCTTTCGTCTTCTCCCTTTTCAGGGCCAGAGTGGAAACCTACTGGTCAGGGTTGCGAGGGACAGTTGATTATGATCACGACGGTGACGTAGTCATACCACCGTACTCTAGCTCTAGAACCCTAATATTTTGATATTCGTCAATCCCAATCTAAGATCCCTAGTGTTGAAACCGATTATGATCCCTGTAGAGTTCTCGAAAGTCCAGCGTTTTTAGTCATGATTTACAACCCAATCGATATTTACTGTTTTCTTATATCTGCATTTTTACTCGCTTTTGTTCGAATTCCTACTTGCTTCATTCTGATTTCATTCGATTTTCTACTTGCTTTTTAGGATAGATTTATTTGCTTTCTTTAGTTTTAGTTTGGTTCGTGAAAAACACCAACCTCTTAAAACCGATTTAGTCTAGACATAAACTTAAAACCGGTAGAAAAATACTATGCACACAAATCCCTGTGGATTCGATCCTTAAGTACTATAACTGGTTAGTTGTGCACTTGCGGTTTCATTTGTTTCTATTATGGGTAAAACTTGTTCCCTCACCACGTAGCACATCAAGTTTTTGGCACCGTTGCCGGGAATTTACCCACAGTCACAACCAACCGACCCGCGACCAACCTAGCATCGACGGCGATGGCGAGAATTTACCCGCGCTCGAGCTCGGCTCTACCGTGGTCTTGTGTCTTCTGACCAGCGGCCGTTGGTTGTTGAGACGGGACACCCGATTTACGGTACTTTTTGGAGATTCCCGGTAATTCCGGATAATTCTCAGAACATTCCCGAGCCAGTTCATTCCGATTTCACGTAATTTTTTGAAACTTTCTAAATTCCCAGTTCCGTAACTGCCAAGTAAGGTAAGTCCCCATAAGATGTTGAATTCCTGAAATTTCCTTTTTCCGTCACAAAAACGCTTTGAAAAGAAAAGAATGCACTTTTTGGATCAAAACTCCTTTTTCTCTTCTAAGAGACTTGGAGATTTAGGAGATAAAACATTTTTTTCAATTCTTAAGCTTTTTAAGAGATTCTTGGACCAAACCTCACTCTTTTTCAAAGCTGATCTCAAATTTGTCATCAAATCTCTCTTTCCAACAAGGTATGAAGCTCAAACTCGTTTTTTTTAATTTAACTACAGAATATAGGGTTTTCTTAAAAGAGCTCAAATCTAGGTTTATTATTGGTGGAGATAGCTTAAGAATAGTAGACTAACCTTATAGGTTTTTTCGAAATCGATTTTAACACTTGATTTAAGAGGATTTGAGAATTTTGAAATTTGGAATCTACAATATTGTGAAAATCGAATCTGGACTAGTAAAGTTGATGAATTCAATCAAGTCTTGTGTGATTAGTGATGGGTATTAGGTAACCTATAGATTTTGAAGATTTCTATGCCAAGAACATTAAAGATCCGAATCTGGTCATGAACTACTTGATTTTTTGAATTGATATCGATTATACTTGCTTGTTGTTTTAACTAATCTCTGATTTGTATCCTTGATCGTTAATGTATTAAACTCAACATCCATATTCACTCTTTTCCGAGAATTGCCTTGTCTTGTAAGGACATGGAACGAGCTGAGACTCGTAAAATCTGTCGAACTGGTGATAGCTCTGAGACAATACCCGATGATAACACTTTTGGAGAATACATGCTGAGCTGAGCTAGACCAAGAACAAGAGGTCGAGTGATGAGGCTGCTCCAACATTCACAAGAGGCCCATGCAATTACCGAGCCACCAAAAATCAGATACATTGGGAAGGAGATGAACCTAAGAGTAGACTATGCAAGGCGATTCAAGAAGTTGAAAATCAAACCGACATCTAGCATCGATTACCACACACTCGAGATGCTTGGGATTAGAGAGGATGTTATCTGGTACATCGATGCACTTGGACTGAGACCATACATGGAGATGAATCTTCCAACTTATGGTGAGCTAGTTTGTGAGTTTCTAGCAACCGTCACCCACACGAAGAGGAGAAGCCCCAGAGCAGAAGACGGTGTTCTATCATTCTCTATCAGTGGACAGTCCTACTCACTCACCATATCTGCACTTTGTGAAGCTTTTAAGCTTCCATACATTGCTGGCATTCATTTCGAATAAGAGCCTGATTTCGACTTATGGAGAGAGATGGGCCATGGTGTCTATGATAGTGGGAGATCCAAGTCAGCCCTTCTTACTCACCCTGCGGTGAGAGTGGTGCACAAACTCTTGGCACACACGATCTTCTCTAGAGCCAACACGGGATGTGTCCTTAAGATTGAGCTTATTACACTTCAGATACCATTTATGGACAACCCTCAACTTGCCTGTTTTGCCTGGATGATCGCACAGAACATGGTGATGGTGAAACACGATTTACATGGATGTGAGGATGCATCTACTGCTTTTGGGAGCGCCATTACAGCCATACTACAGGCTGTAGAATTTGATTTCTCATCTGATATTCCACTTCCCGGCATTTGGTATGACCTACTCTATCTCTCTTGCGATCACACTATCTCTCGTGCCATTTTCGACCCAGACAGGTTCGGTTACAAGTATTGCACGGGTACCGAGGAGCACCGAGTTTTTTACCTTCAGCATCAGTCCCGAGACTGCGTGATGGAGCACACCCGCGATGGATTCCGGGATCTGATGAGTTTCGACCTTCTGTTCCTCGCCTGCCACTCACTATCGGGCAATACATAGTGGCTAAGGCCAAACGAGACGCAGCTGCAGCACGTTCTCGCTACCAGCCATCAGTTTGCACCAACCATTTGTCATCATTTACATCATCACGTACACAGTCTGGCCTGGAGCGCAGAGTTGAGAGACAGGGACGTTGTTTTGAGTGCGTCATCACCTTCTTACAGGAGACCAGTTCGATGCAGACACGTCAGAGGAGGATTGATCGATCAACACTTCATTTCATCATCCCCACGGTTCTATCATAATTTTCTTTTCTTTTATTTTTAGACTATATTGCTTTTATTTACCATATTTTCACCGACTTTTTCACACTGGGGACAGTGTAATTTAAGTCTGGGGGAGGATGTCTATCCGTACTAATCATTTTCTTGCTATTTTTTTCATTTTCAAGTACTTTTAAAATTTTTAGATGTAACCTATGCGAATTTTAGTATTTTTTAGGAATGTTTGACACAAAACTATGATGATTCAGACCTGTATGCTTCTACATTACACATGATAGCTCATTTGTGGTTAGCACTAGACTAGGCGGTAGCTAAAGTACTTGCACTACGAACTCCCACCAGAGGACTTCTATTCTTGGAGATTCTTTCTGACAGGATATACTAGCTCGTTTTATTTGACCTCAATATTGAAATTTAAATTTCTCATCATCGATCATAGGCAAGCATCGAGATATACATCTAAGACATCTTTTTCCTCATTTTTACCACTCTCTGTGTGTCCTAGATGGCCAGTTCATCTTTAGCTGGTACCATACCCTAATCCCAAACCTTCTTTTTTTGAACCTCATGCATTCTCTCTTTAGTTTGTATTAGCAGATATGTGCAAAAACGCCGGAGAGAAGAAGAACGACGCAGTTTTCAGTCACTCAAGAGAAAGACTGAATGGAATTGGGAAATAATGTATCAGAAATCTTATCAAGCTTCATATTGCCTCAGAGAACTCATTTTTATTGGTAATTTCGTGATTTCTATGGCTCTACATCTAAAGGCGTCTCCTCTTTCAAAAAACAAAAAATGAATAAATGAAAGGAAAGGAAACAAAAGCCTAATGAGTCTTAAATTATCGAAAGAATTCATCTATGGAGTTATGATTTTGCAAACTAGACAAATATCTAAGTCTGGGAGAATTACGAGAGAACCTGAGGAAGAAGATCAGAGATTTCTGGTAAGAAGAAAGTGACTGGAAACTGTGGATATCAACAGGTTCTTCTCTTGCGATTTTGCATAAAATCTTGCATCCTCCAGATCATCAAGTAACCCAGAAACACTTTAAGCCTCACCCCTAGAAGAACCCCTTTTTATACCTAGCTTAGATCGCCTTCCTTATGAGAACCACCAAGATTTTTTTATAAATGTTAAGAGCTAGTTGACTGGAAGCTAAATCTAAATGCATAGATTTTTGCATGATGGATTAACGGACTAGTTATGCTTGTGTTTTTAGTGAGAATTTTCTAGGTTATCCCAGGTTGATGCATAATGATTGATATTAGTATAGAAGCATGATCTCTGAGATTTTGTTAGTTCCTGTGTTTTCAAACCTCTCACCGAGATTTAGTCTTTGTTTTGTTTGAGGACAAACAAAAGTCTAAGTCTAGGGGAGTTGATAACAACGGATTTTGACAATTTTTATGGATCATCTTAATATCTTTTGTACTTTTACAGAAACCCTTTTTCCCCAGCCGTTTTATCGGATTTTTAGAGAGGATTCTCCAACTTTGAGTTCATCAATAGAAAAGCTTTCTTCCATGTCTTTTCTTTACTGTTTTTGAATGCTTTAATTAAAACCAATGAAAATGTCAACCTTAGCCATGTCTGAGTAGATCCCGAGTTGGGCATAGGGTCCCGGAAAGCGACTCTTATAATCGAATAAGACATCTGGTTTTTAGATCTGGGATTTTAACTATGTTCTCTATTTATTCTTAATCTTAATGCATGTATGCTAGATTGATCACCTCGTATCTGATCTAGAGAGTTAGTGTTGCGAAAGTTTTCATTAAGTGTCTTACTTAGAACGAATCAGGCTAATTTTCCGTAGCAGTGGAAACCTACCTGCAGCGAAGTCGTGAGTACGGACGACTCCTATACAAGCTCTTGCGTCTTCTCCCTTCCAGGGCCAGAGTGGAAACCTAGTGGTCAGGGCTGCGAGGGATTGTTGGTTATGATCATGACGGTGACGTAGTCATACCGCTGTACTCTAGCTCTAGAACCCTAATATTTCGATATCCGTCAATCTCAATCTAAGATCCCTAGTGTTGAAACCGATTATGATCCCTGTAGAGTTCCCGAAAGTCCAGCGTTTCAAGTCATTGTTTACAACCCAATCGATATTTACTGTTTTATTATATCTTCATTTTTACTCGCTTTAGTTCGAATTCCTAGTTTCTTCATTCTGCTTTCATTCGATTTTCTACTTGCTTTTTAGGATAGATTTATTTGCTTTCTTTAGTTTTAGTTTAGTTCGTGAAAAATACCAACCTCTTAAAACCGATTTAGTCTAGACATAAACTTAGAAACCGTAGAAAAAGTACTAGGCACACAAATCCTTGTGGATTCGATCCCTAAGTACTACAACTGATAAGCTGTGCACTTGCGGCTTTCATTTATTTCTATTAAGGGTAAAATTTTTTCCCTCACCACGACGATGCGTCCAATATTGCTGACCTGTTTTTATAGAAATTGTACGCTTGCATGGAATGTCTAGGACCATAGTCTCGGACAGGGATACAAAATTCCTTAGCAATTTCTGGAAGACCCTCTGGTCTAAGCTAGGAACCAAGCTTTGTTTCTCTACGACCTGTCACCCACAATCTGACGATCAAACCGAGATGGTCAATAGGACCTTGTCTACTCTTTTAAGGTCTGTGATTAAGAAAAATACTCGGATTTGGGAAGACAGTTTGCCCCATGTTGAATTTGCCTACAACCATGTTGTGCATTCTAGTACTTTGTATTCGCCATTTCAGCTTGTTTATGGTTTTAATCTGCTTACCCCTTTGGATCTAACTCCTCTGCCTTTGAGTGAGCGTGTAAGCATGGATGACAAGCAGAAAGCAGAGTTGGTCAAGAAGTTTCAGGAAAAGGCCAAGAAAAACATCGAGCATAAAACACAGCTATATCGCAAGTACGCTAACAAAGACCGGACCGAGAAAATATTCGAGCCAGGCGATCTTGTCTGGATTTATCTGCACGGAGAACGGTTCCCTGAAGGAAGAAAGTCCATGTTGCTACCGAAAGTGGACGACCCCTTTACCGTTTTGGAGAGAATCAATGACAATGCTGATAAACTTGATCTCAAAGGTAAGTATCTCGTAAGTTCCAGTTTTAATGTTGCTGACCTTATTCCTTTTATGCTATATGGAGCAGGCTTGAGGACAAGTCATTTTCAAGAGGAGGGGGATGATGCGATCATGGAACCATCGGTCGTACCGCGGAACAAGAGACGGGTCGCTGAGGTCGAACCATGGGTTGCTGAGGATGAACCAGAACAAGACGGGGTTAAGGGACGGGTTGTGGAGCACGTACCGGAGCAGGAACTGAGAACACCTGAGCCAAGGCAAGGCAATAGGTATTCACTTAGAAGCCGAAATCAGGAACTGATAACACCTTAGAAGCCGAAATCAAATGAGCCAAGGCAATAGGTATTCACTTAAGGAGTTATGGATTCACAACCTGGACACAAATCCAAGTCTGGGGGAACTACAAGGAGAACCTGAAGAAAGGAGATCAGAAATCTTGAAGCAAGAAGAATGTGACTGAAACTGTGGGGGCATTTACAGTTCCATCCTCTCAAGCTGTTTTGCATCATGTCCTGTCTCTCCAGAAAAATGTAACCCTAAACACATCAGCCTAACCATTAAAAAGCCTTTTTGATACCTAACCTTGAATGCCTTGTTTAATATGCTTTTGATGAGAACCACTGAAACCTTAAATGAATGTTAAGAGCTAGTTGACTGGAAGTTAGTTCTAAGTGTGTAGATTTTCGCATGACGGATTAACGGACTAGTTATGTTTGTATTTTGGTGAGAATTTTCTAGACTTTATCTGATTGATGCATTGTCCATAATTAAGGTCTAGAAGTATGGTTGCTGATATTTTTGAGCTCCCTCTCATTTTTGTTGAATGATATTTTTCGAGATTTGATCTTGTTTTGTTTGAGGACAAACAAAGTCTTAAGTCTGGGGGAGTTGATAACACCTGATTTTGACCACTTTTCACCATTGATTTCAAATGCTTTTTCAAAGGTTTTAATCAGTTTTAGGAACTTTTATTATGATTTCCATTTGTTTGTAGTTTCAAGACTCTTTTGAGGAAACTTAGGAAAAATGATGGCAAAATGAAAGAAATCCACATTTTCAGCTCATAGTCAGACCGTCCGAAGTTCAGCCTCAAATGAAGACTTTCTCACCGTATGATCGAGCTCAAATTTTGAGGGAATCAATAGGAGACAACCAGATTTTCATAGTACTTTACATCACAAAGATCCAACGGTGCAATCAAAAGATACATGGAAAACAAGTTGACCCAGTTCACCAGTCCTGGAAGACTCTCACCCGCGGGAAAAACATGTTTTACCTGTCCTGGAAGACTCTCACCCCCGGTGGACCTTAGGACGAGCCACAAGGCCAACCATCAAAGCCCACTTTGCCATTTCTCTTCAGAGAAGTCCTAATGAGACCTGGAAGACCTTACAACCTATCAGTAAATTGTTTAGTAGCCCTAAACGGGTGTGTGCTCCTGTAATGAGATTTTTAGCCACCAAACTTTGTTTTTAAAGGGTTAGGCGATGGAGATGGGGATTCTTCTCCAAATCCATTGTTCTTTCTCCTTTTTATCTTATTAACTTTTCTGTTTCATTCTTTTGCATTATTCTATGTCTTTCATCATTCATTGCATCATGTAGATTAGTCCCAGAGAGTCAAGTTGTTTGAAGATACCGACAAGCATATATATCGATTAGGATTTCTATTGTTCTAGACCATATTCTGGATCTCATATCTTCTAAGTTGTTCATAAAGCATGAGAGTAGATTCATGACCTATTCTCTGAGCGTAGGATCGATCAGAGCCACGAGAGTGCTGTATCAGATCATCCGTACCTAGCTTCAGAAGAACATAGTCGCTATAGGAGTCGAAAGCTACCTATAGAGAAGATGTGAGCAGACGAATTCAATGTCTAATGCATGATCTTAAGTTTAGCATGAGAGTGAGAGTTAATTGCTAGATCTAAGTGATTAGTTGATTATGGTGACGAGAGTTGGTTAATCATACATATGTCTATTCTAGTTCCATGCAGATTCCCAGAAACAGATGAAGATAAATCGCCTAGAAGCTAATTAGAAATGCCATCATACATCGATTAGAGTAAACCGGAGAAGTCTAAATTGCCACCTATGAGTTTAAGAGTCTTTAGTTTGAGTCGATATGCTTGAGATATTCTTTTAACAATTCATCCTGCATTGCATTTTACTTCTTGTGAATATTATATTAGGTTTAGTTTAGGATCTTAACCAAAACCCCCAAAACTTTTATTGGTTTATGACTATGCTTACTTCCTAGTTTGTTGTTTCTCGCAGATTAGACATCCTCCCTGTGGATCGACACCCTAAGTCCTACAACGTACATCTGTGCACTTGCAGACACTAGGGTTTTATAAATTTAAAACTTTTGGAGGACCAACGGGCTTGTTAAAAAAACAACCCTAGGCCCGCAAGCCCATCAGGAACCAGACACGACCTTGGTCGTACCAGCTGGGCCGATGACCCGAGCACGCACCCAGAAGCTTATGGAGGACGCCCGGAAGGTCCTTGCCGGTTTTACGAGCCAAACGATGGAACCAGCAACCAAACCAACACCCGATGTTTTGACAGTACTTCTGTACTCAGGTCGGGACTAGCCTGGTTTGGGGTGCTGGCTTAATACTCTTTTTTCTCACATCCAGGTTTGTCCCAATGGGTTTACCGGATGGGGTTTTAATGAGGTTAAGTCATCACCCATCTCACGACCCAGGTTTGTTTGCGGCTTGGTTCATTGGTCGGCAGTCCAAGGGTCATCTTTGGCCGAGCAGTCCAAGAGTCGGTCAAAGGCTAGCCGAAGGGTCATTCAAAATTTTCTTTATTTCTAGTCAAAGTTATATATTTCTCTTGTAATTTCCTAAGTATGGCTCTTCGCCTGCTTTCTCTTCTATATAAACTCGATGTAAACTACGAAATCATTATTAACTTTTCCTTAATAAAATTCGAGACTTGTCTCCTTTGTTCTTTTGAGAACGTTTCGATTCTTAGGTGGTTAGCCTCAGAATTTCTTTTCGGTTTATTAAGTTCTTTCCACCAAATTTGACGCAGCCTTCACTTGCAAATATTGGGGATTTCGTTAGTAGTTTTAGGGGCTTAGGGATTTTTGAGATTCATTTCTAACGCCATAACATCCTTTACCCGGCGTCTCTTTCTTTCTTTGTTCCACCCCTTGTTTCAAATCATTCTTCGTGAGTTTGGGCCTAAGGAATTTTTGGAGTTTTTCTCTCACGCCTTAGCATTTGCTCCAAGGATTATTCGGAGTCAAGGAACTGTCAACCCCCACCAAACCAAGTGTGTGTAGTCCTTAGGGAGATCATATCATCTAGGGATTTGGTTTCCCTCTTCATCGAGTTGTGGCTGGCTATCTTCTTCATGAGCAGCCTCTCGGTCATCATCGTGAATGGAATCATGGTCATCATCTCCAATGTGATCAACTTGATCACGGTTTAAAAGATATTCCGGATGGACATTCGGATTGGCCATCTTGAGCGTCCTTCGTCTAAGTTTCCGAAGTTCTCTTTCGTGTTTGTCGATCTCGTCCAAGGGCGGTACAATGTTGGCATGATTTTCCTAGTTTTTATGCACCTGAGAGCAAAGAAGGCAAAGATAAAAAGAGAAGTAAGAAAATCTCCAGCAGAACTCGAAAATCTTGAGTTATAGAATTGAAATTAGATTAAGAAATCAAATCAACAGTGACAAATCCCCGACAACGGCGCCAAAAAATTGATGTGGGTGCAGTGGGCATCACAAGTTTTACCCTAAACAAGCTGCAAGTGCACAGGAAACGCCGTAGTACTTAGGGATCGAATCCAGATGGTTTTGTGTGTTGAGGACTTCTAACTGATGCTAAAAACAATCGTAGACCTAATCGAATAAAGGGGGTTTTGGTTTGTCACTAAATCTAACTAAGCAGAGAATTAAAAATCGGTTGAAAACAATATTAAAAACGGAGCTGGGATTAGGGTTCATCTTTAGGGTTCATGTTCTAAAACACAGGAAATTTAGGTAAGGATTTTCTATCACTCTGGAACTAGGATAAAAACTTATAAGATTAGCCAACTCTCGTCACCCTAATCATCTAATCACTTATTCATGGCAATTAACTCTCGCTCTCATGCCCGAATAAGATCATGCATTTCAGATCGGAATCCATCTCAGCATCCGTATCCTCTGTAAGTAGCTTTCGTCTCCTACGATGGTGACGTCCATAAGATCCAGTTCAGGCAACCCAGATACAACACTCTCGTGGCTCGGATTTAACCAAGGATCGGATTCTGGGTGATCAATCCAGAGTTACCGCTTTGAGATTTGGATGAACGGGAGAATCATTTAAAAATCGAAATCCTTTAACCTAAGAACCTAGATGTCATTCGAACATGGGATCCCTTTTGATGGTCCCTTCACCCAACTCGGTGACTACTCAGACATGGCTGAGCTTGATTTCATCATCGGTTTAAAAACTAGAAATCAATAAAGTAAAGAAACAAAAGTTGCAGAAAAACTTCTCTAATTGAAGAGTGTATGGAGATGAAAAGCTTCTACAGATGCATAAAAATAAAAACTAAAGCTACAAATGAGTTCTCTCTCAAAGAGAAGAAAGAGGCTCTCTTACAAAAGACCTAAAAATGAGTATTTATAGTGTTTCTTCAAGTGTGGGCGTCTAAGGCTTGCAAAATGAGTGCAGGAAGTGTCTTGGGCCTTAGTTGGGCTTCTGTGGTTCGGACATAGGTCCAACGGGGGTGAAGAAGGCTGGGCCGCGGTGGAGAGAAGTTTGGCCGCTGGTGAAAGCTTATGTCCTTGACTGAACTGTGTTGATTGCCCTTCAGTGCATTGATGATATATGGATATCTAACCGTTGGATTGCTTTGATTCTAAGTGTATTGGAAAGATAGTTGTCTCCTCTATAATGTATCCAAATTTTCTGATGATCAGATGATGAGAACGTCTTCTTTGGTTTCCAAAATTTTGACGGCTTGAATTTATCCAAAAATGCACTTTTCTCCAAAATGTACTCCAAAACTTCAAATTTTCTGAAAAGCCTTTTTAAACTCTAAAACATGGGAAAAATTTATAAAATATTTAAAACTGAGTGAAAACCCTTGCATAAGATATTGAAAGTGATCCACAAAAGTGGTCAAAATCAGGTGTTATCATTGCCTACAAAAGAGACATGGATGACGTGTGGCTACACGTTGTTCGTCTATGTAGGAAGGACCATATTTATTTCTAACAATTTACCCCCCACTACACGGATCTGTGTAGTTGATTGGATTGCAACCTTGCCCATGATGAATACTTTTCTCCCAAAGGTTAGCCGTACATGAGTCTTGGGCACCATGTGCCTCAGACAGATGCCTCAGGGTTTCGTTTAGCTTCAAGTTTTAAATTTGTAAACCATAGGCATCTGCAAGTGCCCATATATGCGATATAGTACTAAGGTTTTGAATTAGTAAACCTTAGATATCGGCAAGTGCATATAAATGCGATGTCGTACTTAGGGTGTCCCTCTATGGAGAGAACACACTTTTCTGAAAACATTTTGGAGAATGAATTAATAAATGAGTTCTAACATGAAAGGAGGTTTTGGTAGAGTTTTTAATTTGTGTCAGAAAAATTGGAAAATTACTAAACGAAAAAGTAATAATCGATGAAGGCAATAAAAAACTAATGTTGGGTTGAGAGGGATCTCTAGGGAATGTTCGATTAAAAACTTGGATCTCGAATCACGGAATTGTATCTAGCTTACTTCTATAGCACTACACAACTACTTTCTAACAACTTAACAAGTCCACTTTTGTTGCTGGCTAAGCAAAAGATCATACAATAAGATCTACTTTGTTAATGCTCGTAAAGTCCTATAAGTATGCTTTCATATCTTATACCACTATTACTCTTCTTAAGCTATAAATTCAGCACTTTCATGGTTTTATTAATCTTACGATCAGCAGCTTGTTCATAACGCTAACATCATGCAATAAGAATAAAATTAGAAGAAAGAGTTCTTGAATTCGGCTAAGTAATCCATAAAATCCTTATCAAACGCTGTTCCAAGACTGATCCGCAAGGAGATTTCTGACCCAGAGTTGCTTTACAGATCGTAAGTCTGTTCTTGGAGGAGGTTCCAATTAAGGATCTCTACAAACCATCAAACATATATGCATAGAGGGTGTCGGTCCTAGGCTGCGTGATGTATCACCAAGATGATCCACAAAAGAGGTACGAACCTGTCACCGCAATACAAGATCCTAAAGTGGTTTGTTTTATCGTGAGGCCATTCCTAAGATCTGATCGCTGATTAACAGGCTGATCTGTAGAGCTTCTCTTCGAGCTAGAGCCCCTTTCTGGCATGCTAGGATGGAGTGAGCCCCTCTCCAGTGGAATTGTCCAAGGAACAAACTATTTTCTTCTCTCATGGTATTTGTGTCTTTGAATTCATCGACCCTGGTCTTTCTTAGACTGTTTTCGGCCCTTTCTCTAATGATTTTGGCCGACTTTGGCCCACTGTGCCTCTTTAGGGCCCATTCTCTAACGAAAATCTATGTGGCGATCTTCAAGCGCATGTCATTTACTCGCCTGTTTTCACTGTCCAATGAGTGTTTGCTTGTGTTGTCCACGAGCCCATCCCTAGCGTATTTCTCCAACAGTTTTGCATATTTCTGACTACTTTTACCCATCGGTCCATTATCCAATGGCACACTCCTATAATAAGTCCCATCCAAGAGTTGATACGTCAATCTCATTCCTTATGTCCCTAGCGTTTGGATTCCGCTTTGTTTTGGTTATAAATCCTAACTCTTTGTCTTTGCCTGTCAGCCTTCCCTCTCATCTTCCTTTTCTGCTTCTACGTTGTCTGTCTCTGATGTCTTTGAATTCGCTTTTCTGTCTTGATATCCGCGACTCTGTTGATTCTTCACCTCCTAGCTATGTGTCGGTCTTCACCTCTGGCTTCCTAGCTGGCTTTAGCTGTTGAATTTCCCCCATGGCTTATAGTTAAAACTCGCACAACTAAAATTTATAGGAAATTCAAAGAAGAAACCAAAACTTCTACGAAAAAATCGCAAGAACAAGGATCCAAAGATGGTTTTATTGATGTTTGGGTGTGCCTAGTGCTAGGATTGCCAAAGATGTGTAAATGAATGAAATAGCCTCCTTTTTATACAAGGTCTATAAACTACCTATCTCTTTGTACGCCCGCCGGCTCGAAAATTTTCTTAGGGCAACGACCATTGGGCTCACTTAATGGCCTTTTTCACTTCCTCGGGTCGGCCCATCAGTATCCTTGTATGTCTCGGTTTTACTTGATGTTTTTTCTAAGTTCTTCATTGATTGACGGTGATGGTGGTAAGTGGATCCCTTGATGGGTTTCCCGACGTCCTCTGCCATCTTCACTCGAGGTTACCTGATATGTTCATAATTTGCATCATTTAGGTTGCATATTTCATTCCAAATCGTGTTTTATTTCATGCATTTGAGGTCCTTAGGGTTTGTTTTAGAACTTAGGAGATGCATTAGGTCCCAATGAGTCTTCGCATGTTTTGAGTGTTTATCAGGTGTATTTGGAGCTATTTGGAGCTGAAAAGATGAATCTAGGAAGTCGAATGGTGATTAAGGCTTGAAAAATGGTGAAATTGGGTTTTTGGAGGTTCTCGGCCATTCTCGCGCACCAGGAAGGTTTTTCTCGGCCATTCTCACGTACCGCGGGTGGATTTTGTCGGCCAAAACGCGTACCGGCCAATGGATTTCTCGGCCAAATTCTCCGGGTGCAGACACGTTTCCGAAATCGCCTGTCCGGGAAACCTTCTGGTCCGATTCAGTTGTCGGGTTCTTCACTAAAGTTGGAGAGGATTGGATCACAGTTCCAGAGCAAGTGGAATCATGGAATTCGGACGCGTGAGCAGAAAGTTAAGATCGTCGGAAGAAACTCATGTCTCGCTGCCGTTTTGGACGAACCCGATAAGCTCCGAAAAATGCAAAGGACGGTGCACTTCTAGGCCGATACGGTTTGCGGGGCCTTAATGAGAATCATATATATTTGAGTCCTCTTTCCAGAACGTCCAAGATCATTCAATTCGGAGATATGATAAGGAAGATATGGTCTCCGGAATGGATACATGTCTAGACGCCTGCGAAGATGAGCCCTCCAGGAAGCCTTCCACTTCCCAAGCACCGAAGCTTCCTTCACCAAAGTTGAAGGTATATGAGTCTTCTGTCCTTTGAAACCGGAATTACACAATTCGGACATGTATCGTAGAAGTTACACTCTCCGGAATGCGAAGTGGTCCAAACAGCCCTGAATGATGCGAGCTAAGTGAAACATGCCGCGATGGAATGCCACGGTCCACACTTGGCCGTGGCACTTATTTGAAATCCTTCGGCGTTTGACACGATCTGAATGCCACGGTCTACACTTGACCGTGGTAAAGTAACATTTGGCCGGGAAGAACTTTACAAGCATTCGGCACTTGACACGGTTTCAATGTCACGGTCTAGGACTTGACCGTGGCAACTTTTACACACCTTTGGCGTTTGACACGACCACTTGCCACAGGGCTTGACCAAGAGCTACTAGACCGTGGCAATCCAAGAAGTTCATCACCCAAACCCAGAAAAGAAGAGACACGGCCACTAGACATGGTGTAAATCAAGCCATGGCAACCTTGATCATGAAGAATCTGTCCAAGAACTTTGAAACTATCAGTTTGCCACGGTCAGTTTGCCACCGTCTGTCCAAGAATCATCTGACCGTGGCAAACCACATCACTATCCATCAAAGCCGGGTCAGGACCCAGTTTGTCCTGGGCTGACCCGGTCCGCAAGAGACACTATATATGCTTTTTAGGGTTTTTTACCAAGACTTAAGCTTTGTTTTCTCTTGTTTCTCTTTCCCCTTTTGTTAAAAAAACGAGTTTGTTAAGAGATATCTCAAGGATTTAATCAATCTAAGTCTGTTTCTTATCATCTCATCTTCTTATCTTTGCTTCTAATCATGATTAACATCACCTCTTGCAAAAGATTAGGTGTGTTAAGCATGATTAGTGAGTAGTCTTCTTTTAAGCTTCTAGGTGTGTAGATTAGGGTGCTTTGATGTTTGATTAATGATGTTTAGGTTTTAAATTCTCATTTCCTTTCCTTAGTTGTTCTTAATGCTAGATCTCTCATTATAAGCTTGATCTAGAGCTTAGGCATTTCTCCACCCACAAGGTGTTTGATGAAATGCCTGAATGAGCTAACTTAAGGGTTTATGTTTTAAATGCCATGGGAATGTTTGTTTAAAGCATAAATGACATATTAGAACTGTTTATTAATGCATATTGATCATCATTACCACTAATGAGAGTTAGGTTTGAATGCTGATTAGTATAGTGATCATTGTCTTGGGAAAGAAATGGTCTTGCTTTGAGTTCTAAGTTGAATGGAATTTGAGATCATGTGATGCTTGCTTTATCTTTCTGTATAAGATTCAGTCTTTCTTAGCTCTTATTTTGATGCACAAAGAGGCTGTTTGGTCATGTTAGACCATCTAGAGGTTTAGCTTTCTCTTTATTTGAATTTGAGTGTTTGTTTAGTTTCTCTTGCTTGTTTAATTCTTAATTACTGCTTGTTCTTGTTTGCTTTATGTTTTTAGATCACCTTGTTACCAACTCATCTGTTTAGTTAGACTTGGATTAAGAATTGATCCTCAGAGTCTTAGTGTCTAGAATCTCTCCATTTGGATTGATACCTCAAGTGCTACAATGACATGAGTAATTGAGGAATTGATCAAGGATTGAAAAATTCCTACTATCATTACCCATTGTTGGTTGCCCCTAGAATTTTCTTGGATTCTGCTGGTCATTTTTGGATCTACTCATGTGGCCTCTTCTATAAGAGAATTCATACGTTTTCCGGCTCATGAGAATATGTCACCCATCTTTTAACGCAAATGTTTAGGAGATTTTTTGTCCTTTGGGGGCCAAGTCTCCTACAAAACAAGAATGACGTGAAGGCCCAAAAAAAATGATGGTGGTGTTTTCCGTTGGATTTCTGACACCCAAGTCAGAAACTTATAATAAAAGACCATAGAGTGGTGAATCGGAGAGAAAAAAAGAGTGATCGGAAAACGAGTCAGAGGAATGGGCTGGTTGGGTCCTTAACAGAGGATGAATATGCAACATGCTTTTAGAGATGTGATTTTGATGAAAATAGAAGAACAAAAGACTTAGAATGGAGGAACTTCACAGTTTAGGAGCCACCATGAAGTTAAGTGAAGTGAGGTTGGAAGTGAGACTTGGTCTCGGAAAGAATGTGAGCTAAGTGTTTAGAAGAATCCCTTAAAGGCCACATAGTTATCTATATGATATGAGAGTAAGAAAGCGAACCCTTTTTCTCGTTGGAGAGAAGTGTGTATCTATAAAGATTGACCTGACTCGGGTTAGTATACCAAGTCGTTAATCGGGTTGATGAATTTGGGTTTAGGTTTATTCATTGTGTCATGTAATTGGTACCCATCTGACTTTCTCATCTACTTTTCTTGGCTGCATCTGGTTGCTGCGAGACAGAGCCTTAGGGCGTCTTTATCACTCTCATTGTATGGTTCTGCTGCACCGGTTCAGACACTGTATGGTCTCCTCTACTATTGTCGCTATTCTAAATGCTCTATGTGTTGTTACTTTCACATATCATGTGTAAGTAGAAGGTATTTAATACATTATTTGTGGGTTTTTAAAGGCATGAGTACAGATAGACATGTGTTCACATTCTAATTGTCAAACAGAGGAAAAAATCCAGTGTCAAAATAACTATTCCCACCTAAATGAACCTCTGATTACACTGTATTTTAACCACTTTTATGGATCACTTTTTTCTAATGTTTTTTTATTTCTTTGAAGTTTTTTTTTTAATTATAGTTTTTGACTATGTGTAGTGTCAAGACTCTTTTAAAGAAACTTAGACAAAAGCTTTGAAAATTGGATTGAAGACCAGATTTTCAGCTCAGAGACAAACCGTCTCCAAATGAAGACCTTCTCACCATCCAATCCAGCTCAAATTTAGAGGCCTTAAATATGGATCAGCTAGCTTTCCAGCACACTTGACGTGAGGACAATCCAACGGTTCAATCAAAAGTTATGCGAAGATCAAGAAGTTCAGTTAGGTAGCCAGCCAGCCTTCCGGACCGCGGCTAGCACTTGCTTTACCACAGCCAGAGAGCTCCTGACCACAGAGAATCAACGTCCAACCCCAGAACCCCAACTGCTAGCCCATTTGATTCTTGTCTTCAAAGAAACCCTAAGTTGTGATGAAGCATGCCTTGAAGACCTATAAATACATATTTTAAGAACCTTAAACCGTGTGCTAAGTGTGTTTAGATTATTTTATCTTAGTACCCAAAGTTTGTCTTAGTTTTTAGTAGTTTTTAGGTTTAGGGAGATAGAGATCTATATCTTGACCCCTTTTGTTTCTCTTTCAATATCGATTTCTTTACAGCTTTCATCTACAATGTTTCTCTTTCATTACATATGTCTGAGTAGTTTACTTGTTGGGTTTAAGGGAATTTTTGATGGGGATCAATATGTTCGATAAAGATTGCATGAGCTATTAAGCCAAATCCTAGAACTTTTTCTTCTAAACTTATTTTTAATGCATGAGGTAGCGTCATGAACTATAATCTGATTTAGGTACTTAGTGTTGCGAGAGTTTTCATTATCTACCTGATCTAGTTTGAGAAGAGAAATTCTGCCATAGGAGACGAAAGCTACCGATGGGTGAGTTGTGAATGTAGACGAGTCTTGTATAATCTATTGCATGCCCCTGTTACCAGGGCCAGAGATGAAAAATACTGGACACGTGGGTAACAGTTGGTTATGATCATGAGAGTGATGTAGTCATAAATCTGTGCTCGAGTTGTAAGAGTTTTAGCTAGGATCTTTTTTATTTACTTTTTAGCATGTTTAGTTGTCTATGACATGCCTGTAGAGATTAGAGATTTCATAGCCACCATCGACTTCTACATAGTCAAGACGCATAAGAAAGACTCAACACCGGTGATACATGGATGGCCATTCTTAGCTACAGCTGGCACCACCATTGACTGGCCAAATCGACGTGTCTCTTTTGCCAATGTCGAGAAAGATGTCTTCTACACTGCTGATCCCTACAAGATGAAGGGAGGAAGTCATTTTAGTCCAGAAGAATGGAGTGATGGAGAACCAAATGAGGAAGACTACAGTGAAGCAAAGAAGCCTTGTCGCGAGACATTATATTTTAAGGACTAAGCGCACCTCAGAAACCAAGTCGAACTAAATGACTTAAAACAGAAGTTTTTCTTAAACAAAACCAAGTCGAGACAATCCATTTAGGTTTGTTTTTCTTAAACTTTTCTTTCTTTTTTGATTGATGTTTTTCCTTTTCTTAGTTTCAGGCTTTTTTATATATCCAAAAGACCAAAAAAAAAAACAAAAAAATGAAACGACCAAAAAATGATCGGTTTCCAACAGCTTGGCCCAGCAGAAACCAAAGAGAAGTTGTTTGGCCGCAAGAAGGCTGGCCACGGTCACGATCAACCGACCCCCGGCCAGGTCTTATTCAACCGAGACCCCGAGTTCCTAACCGTGGCCAAAACCCTGTTTTTCGTTTGACCAAGCCTTGTCCCATATCACCTCATCCTACCTCTTCCTGACTTATCCCGCATTATCTTACAATATCCTGCATCATCATGTATTTGTCCCACACCAACCAAACCTCCATCCCGAAAGGATGATCCACCAAAGATGCATACATCATGACTGCGGGCCATCATGCATCAACCGAGCGGTCCCGTGTTTTGGATCGTGGCCGAGCCCATCTTCACCATGAACGCCTCATGTCTGATCGGTCCTGACTCTAGCTTGTTCTGATTCATTTCTTCCTACATCCCGGTTCGAAGCTCATTCATCTATCATCCACACCATCATCATTTTCATTAGTATCTTCTGCAATGCATTCCGCCACCATTTGCATCATTCATTCCCTCCTGCATTCAGGTAAGTTTTCTTTTTCTTATCTTTTTCATTCATTCATCCTTACTCGATTTATTTCACATTGAGGACAGTGTGATTTAAGCCTGGGGGAGGATTTCATCCCTTTCTCACCACCTTTCTTTCATGAGTCTTGAATTATCTACATTTTCTTGTTTTCTTTAAAAAAGTTTCAAAAACTGATTTTCAAAGCAAAATACGTTTTTATAGGGAATGATGAACATGGATCAATGATAATTGACTGTGTGCTTTTAGGCTATTTCTTAGTGGCATACTAAATCGTGATTTAGGACTAGACTAGGAGGTAGCTAAGCAGATTTGAAACGAAGTACCCGAGAGGAATTTGAATGGTTTTGATTTAGATGAAGGAATACACTAGCTCTGTTTTATATGGACTTAACTTTGACTTAATTTTCTCATTAAAGGCATTAGATCATGAAATGAATCATACATTTAGAACTTCTTTAGCCTTTTTACCACTCTTTGCTGATCCTGAATGGTTAGTTCATCTTTAGCTAGTTCTCCACCTTATCCAACCTCTTTCAAACCACATGCATTCTCACTTTTTATTGTCATATATGCAGATATGTGCAAAAGTGTCAGAGAGAAAGAGGAATAACGTAGTTTTCAGTTATTAAAGATGAAGACTTGCGATTTCTGGAATTGATTCAACAAGGAAGAAAACTTAGTTTGCCTCTAGAAGGATTGTACAACAATATTTAGCAAGGAGAAGTGACTGAAAATTGTGGACATCAACAGGTTTATTCTCTCTTGCGGTTTTATATAATATCCAGCATCCTCCAGATCTTCAGGTAACCCTAAACACTTTAACTCCACCACATAAATAGCCTTTAATACTAAACGCCCTCTACCATGTATGTCTTTGATGAAAGGTCCATGCTAAACACTTAATGAATGTAGAAAGTTAGTTGACTCGAATCAAAATCTAGGGTATTTAGATTTTGCATGACGGAAACCGTGGTCTAGTGTCTTTTGTGTCTTGTTGAGAATTTTCTAGACTAGGTTGCGATTGATGTACGATTGATGGTCATAGTTTAGAGGTTAATGTCTCTGAGATTTATGCATATCCTATTTTTGTTTTCACTTTTCCTTACTATGATTTTGCTTTGTTTGAGGACAAGCAAAGGTTTATGTCTGGGGAGTTGATAACACTGTATTTTGACCACTTTTATCAATCGTTTTTAAATGCTTTTCTAATGTTTTTTTTTCTTTTAAGTGTTTTGCATTTAAAAACGATCCATAAAATTTGTCAAAATACGGTGTTATCAACAACCCAGTGCTGTCTTTTATAAGTCTTCACACTGATTTTATCAAGCTACTTACTTTAGGTTTCTTTAGTTTTCCAATCAAATTTCTAGCACTTTTTCCTTTTTTCGTTTAATTTAGGATTTACGCTTTTAGTGACACCAAAACCCCTTTAAAACTCGATAGCTCTAGACTTTCTTACTCAATCTCTTTCAAAATATTTTGCAAAAAATATCCTCCTTCCCTGTGGAGATCCTCTAGTACTACAATTTCAGGGTAAAATTTGTTCCCTACACACCCAAGCAGATCAACCTCATACCAGGCTTGTGTCCCCTGATAGCAGGGATCGAGCTGTCGGGTTATCTCATGTATCAGTGATAACATCGTATTTGACAACTTTTATGGATTAAATACTTGTTCAATGCTTTTTTAAGTGTTTTTATCATGGTTTTCTAGTATTTGTAGTTTCAATACTCATTTTAGGAAACTTAGGAAAAAGCTTAGCAAAATGGATAGAAGACCAGATTTCAGCTCAGAGTCAAACCGTCAGAATTTCACCCTCAAATGAAGACCTTCTCACCGTCTGATAAAGCCCAAATTTGGTAATCCTAAAGATGGAATAATCAGCTTTCCAACACACTTGACATCAAGACAATCCAACGGTTCAATCAAAAGTTACGCGAAGAGCAAGATGTAGTGTCAACTAGCCGGCGAGCAATTCTGACCGCGGCTAGCACCCAGTTTACACTGGTTACATCTCCTATGACCGCGGAGAATGGTCTTTTCGGCCTAGAAACCCAAGCCCAAATCGATTTCTTCATTTTGAGAAACCCTGTGTGACATCAAGAAATTACTTGAGCACTATAAATACATGTTTTAGGAATCCTAGGACGTACGTCTTTTATGCTTTTTGCTCTTTTGTGTTTTAGAATACTTTTTAATTTTTTATTTGTTTAGGCCCCTGGGAAAGCATCTTGATCAGATCTAGACGAATTAGCCAGAGAGGCGAAACTATGAGCTCCTAACTACTGTGTAATCAATATCTCCTTACTTCCCAGTCCAATATTTGTTCTCGAGATCGCCCAGTTGGTTCTAGGTGGGGTCTCGAGTAAGGGGGGAGCTACAGTAATTACAAGCTTAGCTAGCGCCATGAGTTCAGCATCCTTATCAGCTTGAGCTGCGTGTCTAGGTCGAGATAGAGATCTATCTCTTGAACCCTTTTTGTTTCTTCCTCATATCGATTTCAGTACAGCTTTTCATTACTATGTTTTTGCTTTCTTTAACCATGTCTGAGTAGTTATATTGTTGGGTTTATGGGGTTTTCGATGCGGACCTTATATGTTCGATGATTCCATTAGCTACTAAAGCTGAATCGTAGAACCTTTTCTTCTAAACTTATTTTTAATGCATGGAAATAGCGTCATGAAATATAAGATTATTTAGGTTTATAGTGTTGCGAAAGTTTTCATTAGGAGCCAGTTATAGTTTGAGAAGAGCAATTCTGCCATAGGAGTGGAAACCTACTTATGGGTGACCTGTGAATGTTGACGAGTCTTAATGAAGCTTGCATCTTTTCCCTTCCAGGGCCAGAGTGGAAACCTACTGGTCAAGGTTGCGAGAGATAGATGGTTATGATCACGAGAGTTGCGTAGTCATACGTTCGTGACTTGAGTTCAAAAAGTTTTAGCTATGATCTTTTAATTAGTTTTTAGCAATGTTTTGAATTGTTCATTCCCCGAGATAAATTCCCTGAAAACCCAGCGTCTCATTTAAATTTTATTACATCGATTTTCATTCAATCTTTTAGTCATTAGGTTATTTTTCATTCCCAGCCGATTTCCATTCGAGTTTTAGATTAGGTTTATTTAGTTTTTCCAGCCGATTTTCTTAAGTACTTTTCTTTTTCCTGTTTAGTTTAGAATATACGTTTCAGTGACACCCGAAAATCCCTTTAAATGTCGTCCAGTTCTAGACTTCCTTACTTCATATTTCTTTTAAAGGCTTTTGCAGGAAAATATCATCCTTCCCTGTGGATTCGATCCCTAAGTACTATAATTGATTAGCTGTTCACTTGCTCAAAGCTTGCTTCTTCCTCTTTATTGGGGATGGGCTCCTCTTCATTGACTTGCTCTGGGGCTTCATTAACATCATCAGGTGGCTCCCCGACCCTTTTCAAACTTGCATTGGGACTTAATTTCTCTTTATCTTCATGATCCTTACAAGACTTTCCGGAGAAACTTGTAGCCGATCCAGAGTTAGAAATCTGATCCATCCTTGCATCAATTTCTCGTGCTTTGAGTTCAAGTTTGCTAAGACGATATTCAACCTCTTAGAAGTTCTTCATCTATCTTTTATCTATACCAAGAGGCAAATTATCAAACTTCTTTGATCTCTCGCTTTGACTCAGCAATATCACTTGAGTTCTGGATGATATCATAACCTTGTCTCGTCTGTTCTCCTGCGACCTGATCTATCATCCCAGCAAGTGTCTGTGCATCCTTCTGAGTCTACTCTTCCATGGTTTTGACATGATCAGCTAGGTCATCGAACTTTCTATTAAACTCCTCAGAAATAGAATCGATTCTTTTGAGCAAGGTATTCTCAATGAGAATTTTGCTGATCAAGGAATTGGTTGATCATCCGTTCAAGCTGTCCCAAGCGTTTACTAATCTTAAAATTTGCCTCTTGCTGGCTAGGGATTGATGTGGGTGCAGTGGACAACACAAGTTTTACCCTAGGCAAGCGCAAGTTCACAGCAAACGCAATAGTACTTAAGGATCGAATCCACAGGGATTTGTGTGTTGAGGACTTCTAACTGATGCTAAAAACAATCATAGACCTAATCAGATAAAAAGGGGTTTTGGTTTGTCACTAAATCTAACTAAACAGAGAATTTAAAAGCTTGAAATAAAAATCGGTTGAAAACAATATGAAAAAGGCGTTGGGATTAGAGTTCATATCTAGGGTTCACGTTCTATGACACAGGAAATTTAGGTAGGGATTTAGGGTTTAGTTTCGTGGCTCGGATCTAACCGTTGGATTGCATTGATTCTAAGTGTGTTGGAAAACTGATTGTCTCCTCTATACTGTCTCAAGTTTGGCTATGATCAGACAGTGAGAAGGTTGACTTTGGTTGCCAAACTTCTGACGGCCTGAATTTATCCAAATGTGTACTTTTGCTCCAAAATGCACTCCCAAACTCCAAGTTTCCTGAAACGCCTTTTAAAATTCCAAAACATAGAAAACACTTATAAAACCTTTAAAATTGAGTGAAAACACTTGAATAAGATATTAAAAGTGATCCATAAAAGTGGTCAAAATCAGGTGTTATCAAACTCCCCCAGACTTAAACATTTGTTTGTCCTCAAACATAACAAATATCTAACTCCAGAGAAGAGGTTTGAAAATCGAAGGAGCTAACAAAATTTCAGAGACCATGCTTCTGATAACACCATATTTTGACCACTTTTATGGATCATTATTATGTCTTATGCAGGTGTTTTAACTCTGTTTTCGATGGTTTATAAAGTATTTGCAATGTTTTAGAGTTTCAAAAGACTTTTCAGGAAACTTGGACAAAAGATATGCAATTTGGAACAAATGAGCAATTTTGGATAAATGCAGACCGTCATAAGTATGGCAAGCGATGAAGACCTTCTTACCGTCTGATCACCCCCACAATTTGTGAAAACATAGAGGATACAACTAGCTTTCTAATGCATTTGGTTTGGAGACAATCCAACGGTTAGATATCTAGATACCCTTGATACAATAAAGACAGAAAATGTAGTCTTAGAAGGAGACACAAGCCGGGACCGCGGCCAAAGCCTATTTCCCCGCGGGTAGGACCACCGCAACCGTGGCCAGTAGTCATTCACTTCCCAGACGACCTAATTAAAGCCCAAGTCGATTCTCTTTATTATTTTTGAAGCCTATGTGTCTAGGACAACTCCAGAAGCTATAAATACCCTCTTTAGGTCATTCTAAAATGAGGGGATCGAAGGAGAAACAAACTTAGAGAGAGAGAGAGATTTTCGTGCCTAAAAAACCCTAGAGGCTGCCGTCTTCAAATAGGAGCCATAGAGGAGAGCATCATCGCGCCTCCATCTGCGACCCTGTTTTCGTTCTTCTTCCCTGTTTACCTTAATTTCCTGCAACTTTCAATACTCTGTGATGATTGTTTACAATATGTTTGAGTAGTTTCCCAGTTGGGTTTAAAGGGATTTTTCAAAGGGAATTTTGTGTGTCTTCTTCTATGAATTGACAGATTTAGGATTTATAATCTTCTAGATGTTCGTCGTTTGCCTTTAATCTTAGTGCATGATTCTCTGCTGGCCACTTAGAAGTCGATCTGATATGATATGTTGCGAAAGCTTTCATTGATTATCTGGCCTAGGGTGAAACGAGCAATCATTCTATAGGAGCTGAAACCTACCTATAGTTGACTTGTGAATGTTGATGAGTCTTGTTCAATTATTGCATCTTCTCCCTTCCTGGATCAGAGTGGAAACCTACTGATCAGGGTTGCGAGAGATAGTTGTTTAGTGCTGCGAAAGTAGGCTATTCATACTTCCGTGCCTCGAGTGCTAGAACATACGTAGTTGGTTACCTTTATCGTTTGCTTAAATTCGACATAGGTTTAGTCCATGAATCCCTGCGAAACCCCTTGAGCCCAGTGTTTGTCTTTATTCATTTACACCCTTGAAGAGAAATGGCGATCAGAGCTTGAAAGATGGTGAAAATGGGTTTTTGGAGGTTCTCGGCGATTATCACGTACCGCAGGCAACTTTTATCGGCGATTTTCATGTACAATGAGTGAGCCTCTCGGCCAAAACGCGTACTGCTGCTAAGGTTTCTCGGCCAAAATTTCCGGGTACAGACACATCTCAGAAATCGCGTTACCCGAAGGTTTTGCCGGTCGATTTAGCTGTCGGGTGCTTCATCAAAGTTGGAGAGGATTAGATCATGTTTCCAGAGCAGGTAGAATCATAGGATTTAAAGGCGTGAGCAGAGATTTAAGCTCGTCGGAAGGTACGCCTGTCTCGCTGCCGTTTTGGACTGACCCGATGAGCTCCGAAGAATGCAAAATACGATGCACTTCCAGACCGATTCAGTCTACAGCGCCTTCATCAAGATTTGAGATATTTGAGTCTTCTTTCCAGAACGTTTGCGATTATTCAATTTGCAACTATGAGCAAGAAGATAACATTTCTGGAATGGACGCATGTCTAGAAGCCTTTTCTGACTGTGTCAATGCACTGCGAAGATGAGTTCTCCAGGGAACCTTCCACTTCCCAAGCGCCGAAGATTCCTTCACCAAAGTTGAAGATATCTGAGTGTTATTTCCACTGAAGTTAGAATCGCGCCATTTGGACCAGTATCCTGGGAGTTACTCTCCCACGAATGTGAAGTGGTCCGAGGAGACCTGAAGCCTGCGAGATAGTCTTGCGACTTGGCTAACTCGCAATGCCTGGAGATTAATGTCTGGGGGTTGATCTGCGTGTTGAGATGTGCGAGTAAGGTAACACTGGGTAAGGTCTAAGGTTCCCGAGCAAGAAAAATACTAAGTCCACAAGCGTGCAACTTGAGCATGCGAGTTGGCCAAGCTTGGAACTAAGCCACATGAAGACTCGCAATTTACACCGACTTGAGCATGCGACCTGGGAGTGATGAAGACCACCCCACACATATTTCTGAAAGCCCCTGCTACACGGTCGTGCGAGTTAAGGAGCAAAGGGAACTGAGCCGCACGAAGATTTACGTTTTACACCGAGAGAGTAATGCGGCTGGGCTTACATGGATTTTATCTCGCTGAAGCTTCTTTCTAGGATCATGCGAGTTGGGCATGCGACTTGGGACTAAAGGAGGACCAAGCCGCACACATATTCTTCCCAGATTTCGTCTTGGTCATGCGAGTTGAAGAGAAGGAAGACTGAATCGCACAAAGACACGCAGAACACTCCTAGATGGGCATGCGACTGAAACTAAAGGACTTAAGGCTCACAAGACTGCTTCTTTAGCTGTGCGACTTGGGCATGCGACTTGGGAAGCTCCTGACCAACTCGCACACTCGTCATTTTACCCATTAAAGCCGGGTCAGGACCCGGTTTGTTCCTGGTTGACCCGGTTCGTTTTAGAACCTATATATAGTTTTTTAGGGTTTTACCCCAAGGACTTAAGTTTGATTCCTTTTGTTTCTTGCCTCTTTTGTGAAACAATCCCATTTGAGAAGAGTAATATCGATTTTTAAGAGTTCTAATCAAGAGAGTTTGAGAGATCTTTGTGTTTAAAGCTGCAAATCCATCATTATCTATCTTCTCCATCTACATCGCTCATCATTAATCATGCCAATCTTCTCAACTTGCAAAGGTTTAAGAGAGATTAGCATGATTAGTGAGTAATCCCCATATTAAGGTCTTAGATATGTAGATTAGGGTGCTTAGGTGGTAAATTAGTGAGCTTAGGGGTTAGATCATTCATATTTCATTCTCTACAACCTGTTCTTAATGCTAGATCCATACACATCATATGTGGTCTAGATTCTGGGCATTTCATGCACCAAAAGTGTTTGATAAAATGCCTGAACCAAGGTTGTTAGAGGTTTAAGTATTATTCATCATGGGAATGATTTTTTTATATGCTTAAATGACAGATTAAACTGGTTCTCAATGCTTGTTGATTCATGTTTCACTAATGATGATTAGGTTGGAAACTGTTTTAACATAGATGTTAATGCCTTCATGAGAGGATTAGCTTAGTTAATGATGTTTAAGTTGAATGGTTTGCTTGATCACATGATTCATTAGCTCACTAGTTTAGCACCAAAGGCACCCTAATCCACTATCATGTCTAAGACCTTTCTCATCATCATACATACATTCTCATCTCATTTAGCTTATTTACTTGCTTGTTTAAGTTGATCATTAGCTTTGATCCTTGTTTTAAGTTCTTAGTTGTCATTAATCATCAAAACTTCACTCATTTGGCTTGAATTAAGAACTGATCTTGCATCTTAGTATCTACACATGATGGATTGATACCCTTTGTACTGCAAAGTGACAAAAGGGATTGATAACCCCTCATTTAGAGCCTTGAAAACTCTAAGTTATCAATTGGCGCCGTTGCCAAAGTGTGATAGCATTAAGATTGTGTCATTTATTGATATCAAGCATTTTCTTTTGTGTTTTCTTATTTCTTTCAAGTTCTGGTTGTGAGTTTCAGGTGCATGAACACCAGGTCCAGATCAAGAAGCTGTGGTCCACCTTTCCCCTTAAACGACAACATTAATCTTTTGGTACCAAGGAGGAGAAGGGATAGGCGTGGACGACAGACTGATCAGGCTGACATGGAAAATCAAAGAGAGCATGTGGTTGACATTGAGCAACCGGCTCAGAAGCAACAGGCTCAGGGCAATGGAGCTGGTAATGCAGCTGGTAATGGAGCTGGTCAAGGGTTACATCAGGGTAATGTTCATCAGGAACAGGTGCATCAACAGCAAGCTTATGTCCACCAGGGACAAGCTCCAGCTCATCAGCAAAGGCACCAGGCCAATGTACAGCAAAGACAACAGGCTCACCACCAACAGCCCTTCCAACACCAGCAAAGGAGATATGAGCAGCCACAGGTCTATGTTGGAGAGAATGACACAATGCTCATCAGTATGGAGCTGGAATTCAAGCACCACCTGTGCAAAACAACAATTTTGAAGTCAAGGCATCTTTGCTGAATATGGTCCAAAACTCAAAGTTCCATGGATTAGCAATGGAAGATCCCTTGGAACACTTGGATCAATTTGATAAGGTTTGTGACTTGACAAAGATAAATGGAGTTTCTAAGGACAGTTTCAAGCTCAGATTATTCTCCTTCAGTCTTGGTGACAAAGCACACCAATGGGAGAAGAACCTCCCAAGAGGCTCCATTCAGACCTGGTAGCAATGCAAGCAAGCCTTTCTATCTAAGTTCTTCTCCACCTCCAGAACAGCTAAACTGAGAAACCAAATCTCTAGCTTCACTCAACACAGCAATGAGAGTTTTGGTGAAGCATATGAGAGATTCAGGAGCTACACCAACCAATGCCCACACCATGGGTTTAGTGAGGCTTCACTTCTCAGCACACTTTATAGAGGGGCTCTTCCCAAGATTAGGAACCAGCTGGATACTGCCTCCAACGGTAAATTTCTGGGAAAGGAGATTCATGCTGCTTTAGAGCTGGTTGAGAACTTAGCAATGAGCAATGATACATATGGAGAAGACTTTGATAGAACCAATAGGAGTGAGAGTTCAAGCAGGGATCAAAGGTATGAGAAAGACTTTAAAACACTTGAAAGCAAGCTGGACAAGGTGTTATTGGCCACTCAAAATCCAATGCACTTTGTAGGAGAGTATGAGGAACCTTCTCAATGCTTTGAGAACATCAGTGAAGACGGTCTTACTCAGGAAGAGCTTAACTATATTGGGAATCAGAGGTTCCAAAGATATCAGTATGCCAATGCCAATCAGAACCTCTCTTACAGGAATCCCAATGTAGCAAACCCACAAGACCAAGTCTACCCTACTTCTCAAGCTCCACAGAATTTTGTTCCCAAGAACAACTTTCAAGGGTCTTTCCAATCAAAGAATCAGTTTGCTCAGAATCAGGGTTTCAGTCAACAACAACAACCATTTCAGGGTTCTGGTTTCAGTTCACAGCAACAGCCAAAGGCACCACCAGGGTTTGGTCCACCACAGTTCCAGCAGCATGCGCCGGTTCAGCATCAGTTTCAGCCAGCACCTGTTCATCAACAGCCACAGATGGGGTCAGATATGGTTGGGATCCTGCAACAGCTGCTTCAGGGTCAACAATTGTTTGCAAGCCAGTATGCATCAATGCATCAGGACATCAAGGAATTGAAGCAAAACCAGGCCTCTAGCTCAAGGAACCAAGGCCTGAACCCAACCCCAAGGAATATGCTAAAGCCATTACACTGAGAAGTGGCAAAGAGCTACCTGGTATTGAGCAGAACAATGTGATCATTGAGGACAATGATCAAACTGAGGGGGAGGCAGTCTTAAAAAATGATCAAGTTGCTGAAAGATCTAGGAAAGATAAGGGTAAAGAGGTGGAAAAGGAATCTGAACCAGAAAAGATATATGTCCCACCACCTCCATACCAACCCAAGCTCCCATTTCCAGGGAGATTCAAGAAGCAGCTTGTAGACAAGGCAAGAGCTGTATTTGAAAAGGCTCTCAATGAGACACCACTCACAATGCCTCTCATTGATGCATTTCTAATGATGCGAAAGATGGGTAAGTTCTTAAAAGATGATATTCTGAACAAGACTAAAGAGCTTCAAGGTATGGTGGTATTGAGTCATGAATGCAGTGCCATCATTCAGAGAAAGTCCATTCCAAGAAAGTTGACTGATCCAGGGAGTTTTACATTCCCTTGTGCCATAGGGCCTCTGCTATTTTCCGGATGCCTTTGTGATCTGGGAGCATCTGTCAGCTTGAAGCCATTGTTCAAACCTGCTAGGATCTCTCTTGTCCTTGCAGACAGATCAGTTAGGTTACCTGTTGGGATGTTGGAAGATCTGCCTGCAAGATAGGTGGTTTTGAGGTTCCAACTGATTTTGTTGTGCTAGAGATGGATGAGGAAGCAGTTGATCCTCTTATCTTGGGCAGACCATACTTGGCCACAGCAGGAGCAGTTATTGATGTGAGAGTGATATATTCATAAATTGCATCATTTAATGTACATATTCTAGTCCAAATTATGTCTCATTTGCATACATTTTAGGTTTTAGGCATTGTTTTAGGACTTAGGAGATTGCATTAGGTCCAAGAGAGTTTTGCATGGTTTGGAGTGCTAAACAGGTGCTTTTGGAGCTTATTTGGAGTGGAGGATGTGATTCAGATGAAGAAATGGAGTTGAAATGATCAAAAATGGTGAAAAGGAGCAATTTCGGGTTTCTAGGCAAAATGATGTACTGATGGCCGAAGATTCTCGGCCAAAATCCTGCCCGCGGGTAGCTTTCTCGGCCAAAAACACGTACCGCGGTCAAGTCTCTCGGCCAAAAATCCCGGGTGCAGATACATATCCGAAATCGCGTCACCGGAAGCTCTTGCCGGCTGATTCAGCTTACAGGGTCTTCAGCAAAGTTGGAGATAATTGAGTCACGAACCCAGGACAGGTTGAATCAGGGCATTTGGAGCACTGAGCGGAAAGATACGGTCACCGGAAGACAGACCTCTCTCGCATCCATTCCGGAGCAATCCGATACTCCTGAATGATCGCCTGTCCGGGAAACCTTCCGGTCCGATTCAGTTGTCGGGGGCTTCATCAAAGTTGGATTAGATTAGATCACGGTTCCAGAACAAGTGGAATTATGGAATTCGGACACGTGAGAAGAAAGTTAAGCTCGTCGGAAGAAACTCCTGTCTCGCTGCCGTTTTGGACCAAGCCGATGAGCTCCGAAGAATGCGAAGGACGGTGCACTTTCAGATCGATTCGGTTTCTGGGGCCTTCATGGCAATCAGAGATATTTGAGTCCTCTTTCCAGAACGTCCAAGATCATTCAATTCGGAGCTATGAGCAGGAAGATACGGTCTCCGGAATGGACACATGTCTAGACGCCTCTCTCTGATCGTGTAAATGCACTGCGAAGATGAGCCCTCCAGGAAGCCTTCCACTTCCCAAGCACCGAAGCTTCCTTCACCAAAGTTGTAGATAGATGCGTCCTCTCTTCTCTACAACCGGAATCACTCAATTCGGACAAGTATCTTATGAGTTACACTCTCCGGAATGCGAAGTGGTCCAGACAGCCCTGAATGATGCGAGCTAAGTGAAACATGACACGGTTTGAATGCCACGGTCTGGGACTTGACCGTGGCAACTTTTACACACCTTCGGCGATTGACACGATCTTCATGCCACGTTCTACACTGACCGTGGCAAACAAACACTTGGCTGGGAGGAACTTTACAAGCATTCGGGTTTTGACACGGTTTGAATGCCACGGTCTAGGACTTGACCATGGCAACTTTTACACACCTTCGGCTTTTGACACGACCACTTGCCACGGGGCTTTACCAAGAGCTACTAGACCGTGGCAATCCAAGAAGTTCATCACCCAAACCCAGAAAAGAAGAGACACGGCCACTAGACATGGTGTAAATCAAGCCATGGCAACCTTGATCATGAAGAATCTGTCCAAGAACTTTGACACTATCAGTTTGCCACGGTCAGTTTGCCACGGTCTGTCCAAGCATCATCTGACCGTGGCAAACCACACCACTATCCATCAAAGCCGGGTCAGGACCCAGTTTGTCCTGGGCTGACCCGGTCCGCAAGAGACACTATATATGCTTTTTAGGTTTTTTTCCAAGACTTAAGCTTTGTTTTCTCTTGTTTTTCTTTCCTTTTTAGTGTAAAAACGAGTTTGATTAAGAGATATCTAAGGGATTTGATCATTCCAAAGCTGTTTCTCATCATCTCATCATCTCATTTCTGCTTCTAATCATGATTAACATCATCTCTTGCAAAAGATTAGATGTGTTCTTCATGATTAGTGAGTAGTCATCTTTTAAACTTCTAGGTGTGTAGATTAGGGTGCTTAGATGTTTGATTTGTGATGTTTAGGGTCTAGATTCTAATTTCATTTCCTTAGTTTGCTGCTCTTAATGCTAGATCTCTCATTATAAGCTTGATCTAGAACTTAGGCATTTCTCCACCCACAAAGTGTTTGATGAAATGCCTGAAAGAGCTAACTTAAGGGTTTATGCCTTTTTCATCATGGGAATGATTTGTTAAATGCATGAATGACATATTAGAACTGTTTCTTAATGCTCATTGATTCATATTTCACAAATGATGATTTGGTTTGAAAGTGGATTAGTGTAGAGATTAATGCCTTCATGAGAGGATTAGTCTAGATTAGAGTTCTAAGTTGAAATGTTTGAGATCATGTGATTGCTTGTTATGTCTTTCTGTATAAGATTCAGTCTTCTTGGTTGAGAGATTGTTTGGTCACTTATTAGGCTTGATGCATTATGCTTGCTGATTGCTTGATTATATCTAATGGTTGTTAGACTTGATTAAGTGATTTGCAAAGGGATTATTGTCATGGGAATGAATTAATCTGATTAAGAAGCCTAGACTAAAGAGTAGCAAGTGTTGCATTATGTTCTTAGCATCATGATTCAATATCTAAAGCACCCTAATCAATGATCACATCTAGAGGTTTAGCTTTTATCATTTGCTTAATCACCATCATCTTGTTTTGTTTGCTTGCTTAGTTCATTAATCATAGCTTGTTTGTTTCTTGTTTTATGCTTTCTTGTTACTTTGTTCACACCAAAACTCATCTTTGATCACTTGACTTAAGAACTTATCACATAAACTAGTGCCTAACTACCACATATATGGATTGACACCCCTTATACTACTTTGACAAGGGGATTGATAACCCTTCTTAAGGCCTTAAAAACCTTACTTATCAATTGGCGCCGTTGCCATATTGTGTGGGGATTGTTAGCATTAGTTTCTGATATAGTTTTTGAGATCAAGTTTATTTTGTTTTACTGATCACCTATCAAGCTCTGTCTTTGTTCTCAGGTTTATGATCACAAGAAACCAAGCCAGAAGACAAAGAGAAAGAGCTGTTCACTTGGAGAGGTTAGGAATGAATCAGCAAGTTGGGAATGAGCATCAGGCTCAAGAAGCTGATCAAGGTCAAAGAGCTGCTAATGGGATTGGAATTCAGGCTCAACAGGCTCATGTCCATCAGGGACACGCTCAGGGTAACCAGAACCAAGACCAACCTCAGGTTAATCCACCACAGCCCCACCCAAACCCACCCATACGTCATCAGCCCCAACCAGTCTTTGTTGGTGAGAATGACCGAGCTTATGCACACCAGTATGGAGCAGGAATCAGGCCACCTCCTGTCCAAAACAACAACTTTGAGGTGAAGGCCTCTTTGATCAATATGGTTCAGAATCAGAAGTTTCATGGCTTACCTATGGAGGATCCCTTGGAGCATCTGGATCAGTTTGACAGAGTTTGTGATCTCACTAAGATCAATGGGGTATCTGAAGACAGCTTCAAACTGAGATTGTTCCCATTCAGCCTTGGAGATAAGGCACATCATTGGGAAAAGAACCTCCCAAGAGGATCCATCCACACATGGGAGCAATGCAAAAGAGCATTTCTAACCAAGTTCTTCTCTTCATCAAGAACAGCAAGGTTAAGAAATGAAATCTCAAGTTTCATTCAGAAGAACCATGAATCATTTTGTGAGGCTTGGGAAAGATTTAGAGGGTATACCATGAAATGCCCTCACCATGGATTCTCAGATTGTCAGCTGCTAAGTACCTTCTACAGAGGTGCTTTACCAAAGGTCAGACTTCTCTTGGACACAGCTTCAAATGGTAATTTCATGACCAAGGAAGTCAATGATGCCATGACCCTAGTGGAGAATGTAGCTCAGAGTGATGAGCTTTATGGATCAGACTTTGAAAGGAATTCAAGAGGAGTTGTGAATGCTGAAGAAGAAAGGACAAGGAAAGACATCAAGTCTCTCAATGAGAAGCTAGACACACTTCTCTTAGCTTCTCATCAGTCAGCCAACCTTGTTAGAGATGTGAATCATGTGTTTCAAGACACATTTCAAAGGGAAGACATCATAGCTGAGGAGAACTTTGTAGGTGGCCAACAAGGTTACCAAAAGGGCTTTACCTACTACAAGAATCCCCCAAACCAGAACTTGTATCCTCAAAACACTCAACAACAAGGTTTTGTCTCTCCCCAACAACAAAGTCTCCAACAGAACTCAGAGAATAAGGATCAAGAAGTGCAGAACCTGCTCCAGCAAATCCTCAAAGGTCAAGCAAGTGGTGCCATAGACTTCAACAAGAAAATGGCAGAGATTAACAACAAGGTGGATTGCACTTATTCTGATCTTCTAACTCAACTTTCAACCTTGGCTTCCAAAGTCAAGACTCTAGATAACAACAAGGGCCACTGCAGTTCTCAAGCTCAAAGATCTTTACCAGGGACATCAATTGCACATCAAACAGAATACTGCAATGCAATCCTCTCAAATGATGAGAATCATGCTGCTGTCCAAGAAATTGAGGACCTTCTTCATGGCACTGTCTCAAGTGAAAGATGCCTGACAAAAGATGATGAGGACGCCATCATAGATGAGTTTGAGTTCCTGTTCTGTGATCTCAATGAGGACATTGAGAAAGAAGGTGGGGAGGCAGCTTGTTTTGATATGAAAGAGAATGATTCTGAGATTGCTGAAGGAAAGCATCAGAGAATGGTTCAAGGAAGGACATCTGATGGAGTCTCTAGCACTGGCTCAACAAGGGTGAAACCCAAATCTATTCCCAAGCTAGGCAACCCAGGAAAGTTCTCCATCTCATGCTCTCTTGGAAATTTAAAAGTGGACAATGCTTTGTGTGATTCTGGATCAAGCATCAGTGTAATGTCTTTAGACATGGTGGAGAGACTAGGGATCAAGAGTCTTAAGCATCACCCCATGTCAATTACCTTTGGAGATTCATCCTCAAAGAAGCCATATGGAATCCTTGAAAACTACCCAATGAAAATTGGTGAATGCACAGTTCCAACAGATTTTGTAGTTATGAAGATGAAGAAGACAAAAGAGCTACCTCTTTTGCTTGGAACTCCATTTCTGAACACCACAGGAGCAAGGATGGACTTTGATACTCAAAGAGTGGTGCTTGCTAAGGTAGATGATGAAATATCTTATCCTCTTAAGCCTCCTCTTGCTGGGTTTTGTGGAGTTATATCTGATGATTCTGATGAGTTGAAACACTATGGGATGATGTATGTGGGGAGTATTGGAACTATAGAAGAAGCTCAACCCCTTGCATCTGTTGAGAAGAAGATAGAATCCTTAGTAAGACCTGATCTTGAGTTTGAAGAAAATTTCTTTAGTGATGATGAAGCTTGCTTGGAATCTTTTTCTCCTACACCAAGTGAGAAGGAGGTCAGCAGCAACAAAAGCAATGGTTCAGGGTCTCAAGACAAGAACCCAACAAGCACCAAATCATTCACTCTTGGGTCCTCTTCTCAAGTCTTAACTCTCACTCCATGGAAGTTTGATGGTGGAGCTGTTGAATACAAGGTTAAAGGCATTGGAGGATCAAAACCTTTTGCAAAAGTCAGGGCAATCCTCACACAAGAGCTCATAGACAAAGGACCTGATGGTGTCCAAGATCTGATGAACAAGGACCTCATGCTTGAATTCATGGACAAGACAAGGAGCATCAAAGCTCCTCATCTCCCTCACTAAAAAGAGTGTAAGAAGTCAAACTTAGTGACTTTAAACAAAGTGCTCTTGGGAGACACCCCAAGCTTATCCTTTGTAAATATTCTTTTTAATGCTTTCTTTTGCTGTTTTTAGGATGTTTTGATGTGTTTTGTGGAGTGTGTTCAGGTTACAGATGATCTGGTGTTCTTTGGCCTCAAGGAATGGTGGACAAGATGCAAGGAAATGCAAAATTTGGCTAAGTTCACAGTTTGCCACGGCCATGAATCACTACTTGACCCAGGCGTGGCATGAGGCTTTTTCTTGGATGCCAACCTTCGGTGATTGCCATGGGGAGATTGCCACGCCCAGAATTGAACCGTGGCAAGTTGAATTTTGAATAGACCACCATTCGGCTTTTGCCACGAGAGGAATGCCACGGGTAGATTCAAGGCGTGGCAACATGTTTTAAGGCAGCAGAACCTTCGGCTTTTGCCATGGTCTCTTTGCCACGGTCACATCCAAACCGTGGCAATGTGTTAGAGGAAGAACAAAAGAATGCCACGGGCTGTCCAGAGGAACTTCCAGACCGTGGCAACAGGGGGTGGCAAGAGGAACAATGCACAAAAACGAGCTCCAGCCCTCACTACAAGCACGTTCAGATCAGTGCAAGGAGCAGCATCAAAACTAGGACACCTCCAGTGATGTTTAGCCTCCTGAGATTCACAATTCCACTACTCCCTTCCATCAAAAACAAATCTGGTAACACTCTAAACTCCTTGTACATATGCATCTAGTTCTTTATTTCTCATTTTGCATCTTTCTTGCTTTTGCCTTTCACTCCTCTCTTATGCTTTTATAACACAAGGGACTGTGTAATTTAAGTGTGGGGGAGGGGTTTTGTGTTTACTAATCATGTTTATTCTGCTCTTATTTTCCTTTTCACTTTGAGTCTCATTTTGCATTCATCTAAGTGCATATAAAAAAAAAACCAAAAAAATGGAAAAATCTGAAAAAAATTTCACAAAAAAATGTTCATTCTAGTTGCATTTCACATTTTTAAGATTGAGTCTAGTTGCATCATATAGGTTTCATTGTGCATGGGAGTAATGATAGGTTCTTTCCTTGAGAGTACATCACTTTGAGAATTTGGATTAAATATGCTTGTGAAATGACTTCTGTGCTTGCAAGGCTTGAAATGGTTTGAATCTGAGAAGCAAGTTTGAATTGAACTCAACTCTAATAAGTGAAAACCTTGAACTTGACTTGAAATTATCTTGTGATGCATTGTTTGAATAAGCTTGTGGATACCTATATACATATTTGAGCTAGAATCCTGTTTTTACCACCCTCTTCCTTAGCTCAAATAGCTGAGTCCACATCTGGATCAGTTTTCCTCACCTTGAACCCATCCTTCCTTCAAGCCAAATGTTTGTGTGTGATTGAAAGGCCACCTTGGATCAAACTTAGCAGAAAGTGTTAGGTTTAGAGCGACAAGGGCAAGTCTCATTGAGTGTTAAGTTCCATCATCAAGGAGCTGAGAGATTTGGCAAGAACTAAGTGTGGGGGGATACTTGTTGGTGAGTGGAAAAAGGAGAGATGAGTGGAAAAAGGAGAGTGGTGAGAACTAAGGGATAGAAAAAAAAAGAAAAAAGAAAAGAAATCAGTCTTGGAGTTTTGAGTCAAAGAAAGGGAGCTCTAGTGTTTTGAAAAGAAAGAGTCTAGCCTCTAAGTGAAAGGAAAAGAAAAGAAGCCAAAGAGCTCAAATGTTTTAAAAAGAAAGAAAAAGAGGCTAGAAGTTACAAAAGAAAGTGAAAAAGAGCTATGTAAAGTTTGAACTCCAAGACTTGAGTGTGAAAATGAAAAGTGAGTCCCCTAGTGAGAGGAAAATGACTGTGGAAAGTGAGGTTCTTGAGAGGTTGAGCAAGTGAGAAAGCTTTGAGTAGAGTGTGGGGTGGGATGAGTCCTTGCCCTTGTATGCATAGGTTGCTTTTTACCTTTAGCATTCTGCCAAAGTTTGATCATTCATAGAGAGATCCCCTTGCTGCATTGAACCCACTTAAGCGCTGATGAGACCATTTTAGTCTCATTACCTCACCCTAGCCAAACTTTGCTTGTTTGAACACTGCATCATTTGATCCACTTGGTAAAGAGCTTAATGAATGTCAAAGAGTTGAGGAATAAGAGAACTTGTGGAGATTACTGTTGAGTTGATACATCAGAGTATGGTCTTGCATTGCATATTGAGCATGAACTTGAATTCTCTTAGTGGTCACTTTTCTCTTTCAAAGGAAAAATGAGCTCCCAATGCATTCAACCTTTTCCTCTCATTTGTTCCTTTTTTGCTTGAGGACAAGCAAAGGATAAGTGTGGGGGAGTTGATATATTCATAAATTGCATCATTTAATATACATATTCTAGTCCAAATTATGTCTCATTTGCATACATTTTAGGTTTTTAGGCATTGTTTTAGGACTTAGGAGATTGCATTAGGTCCAAGAGAGTTTTGCATGGTTTGGAGTGCTAAACAGGTGCTTTTGGAGCTTATTTGGAGTGGAGGATGTGATTCAGATGAAGAAATGGAGTTGAAATGATCAAAAATGGTGAAAAGGAGCAATTTCGGGTTTCTAGGCAAAATGATGTACTGATGGCCGAAGATTCTCGGCCAAAATCCTGCCCGCGGGTAGCTTTCTCGGCCAAAAACACGTACCGCGGTCAAGTCTCTCGGCCAAAAATCCCGGGTGCAGATACATATCCGAAATCGCGTCACCGGAAGCTCTTGCCGGCTGATTCAGCTTACAGGGTCTTCAGCAAAGTTGGAGATAATTGAGTCACGAACCCAGGACAGGTTGAATCAGGGCATTTGGAGCACTGAGCGGAAAGATACGGTCACCGGAAGACAGACCTCTCTCGCATCCATTCCGGAGCAATCCGATACTCCTGAATGATCGCCTGTCCGGGAAACCTTCCGGTCCGATTCAGTTGTCGGGGGCTTCATCAAAGTTGGATTAGATTAGATCACGGTTCCAGAACAAGTGGAATTATGGAATTCGGACACGTGAGAAGAAAGTTAAGCTCGTCGGAAGAAACTCCTGTCTCGCTGCCGTTTTGGACCAAGCCGATGAGCTCCGAAGAATGCGAAGGACGGTGCACTTTCAGATCGATTCGGTTTCTGGGGCCTTCATGGCAATCAGAGATATTTGAGTCCTCTTTCCAGAACGTCCAAGATCATTCAATTCGGAGCTATGAGCAGGAAGATACGGTCTCCGGAATGGACACATGTCTAGACGCCTCTCTCTGATCGTGTAAATGCACTGCGAAGATGAGCCCTCCAGGAAGCCTTCCACTTCCCAAGCACCGAAGCTTCCTTCACCAAAGTTGTAGATAGATGCGTCCTCTCTTCTCTAGACAGCCCTGAATGATGCGAGCTAAGTGAAACATGACACGGTTTGAATGCCACGGTCTGGGACTTGACCGTGGCAACTTTTACACACCTTCGGCGATTGACACGATCTTCATGCCACGTTCTACACTGACCGTGGCAAACAAACACTTGGCTGGGAGGAACTTTACAAGCATTCGGGTTTTGACACGGTTTGAATGCCACGGTCTAGGACTTGACCATGGCAACTTTTACACACCTTCGGCTTTTGACACGACCACTTGCCACGGGGCTTTACCAAGAGCTACTAGACCGTGGCAATCCAAGAAGTTCATCACCCAAACCCAGAAAAGAAGAGACACGGCCACTAGACATGGTGTAAATCAAGCCATGGCAACCTTGATCATGAAGAATCTGTCCAAGAACTTTGACACTATCAGTTTGCCACGGTCAGTTTGCCACGGTCTGTCCAAGCATCATCTGACCGTGGCAAACCACACCACTATCCATCAAAGCCGGGTCAGGACCCAGTTTGTCCTGGGCTGACCCGGTCCGCAAGAGACACTATATATGCTTTTTAGGTTTTTTTCCAAGACTTAAGCTTTGTTTTCTCTTGTTTTTCTTTCCTTTTTAGTGTAAAAACGAGTTTGATTAAGAGATATCTAAGGGATTTGATCATTCCAAAGCTGTTTCTCATCATCTCATCATCTCATTTCTGCTTCTAATCATGATTAACATCATCTCTTGCAAAAGATTAGATGTGTTCTTCATGATTAGTGAGTAGTCATCTTTTAAACTTCTAGGTGTGTAGATTAGGGTGCTTAGATGTTTG